>NC_091292.1:74327595-74345095 GCF_038502225.1 Cherax quadricarinatus
CAACTATAGTGAACAATATTGGTCGCCAGGGACCCGATGGGATATTCCAACACCGTCCGCGGACAAAACTCAATTCTACACGAGGGATTGGAACTCCCAGAAGAAAGAAGGATTCGAGCAAAGCCAGTGAGAGACGTGGATGTAATGGACGTGATAATCATGAGGCAGCTGTTTCAGGTTCACAAGTCGGGGGTTCGAGCCCCAGCAAGTCTGAGAGTTAGAGATTGTTTACATTCGATTCCTTTCTCTTCGTTCAAGACTGTGGGCGTCCTTGTTCCACCCATTCTCGCTCCATTAATGTGAGCTATAACTAAATAAATTTTAGTCGCTGAGCGATTCGAGAAAGGTATCCCCGGTGTTCGATAACCCCAGTTCCCTCTGCCTCAGTGCACGCGATTGGAATAGTGCAGAGTGCAGCATAAGTTGATAATGCAGTTCAGTAATAGTGCTGATGATTTGAAGGGAATCAGAAGAGGGATTCGCAAGGTATCATGTGGATATTAATATCTAGATTTCTTTAAGAAAAAATAGTGAATTATGATATAAACAGTCCATATCCAATTGAAATCTTTCAAAAAGACCAAAGAGAACAGTGTCCTAAGATACATAACACATTAAGCTTGAAGCCGCTCAGACTTTGCGTTGTTAAGTTATCAGGATGGAAGGATTGAAGGTAATCAGATGCAAAACTCAGAAATGATCTCATGAAAAGCAGTATTCTAATTTTTTCCAGTTTCTTCCCCAAAAGCAACCTGGGACCTACACAAGGCCAAAATTAATCCAATTTTTTCTTTAATTAAGACAGACCAGTTTTTAAGAAAGTAAGTTTTACGTAAGCTTAGAATATACAACTTACAAAGTTAACAATGGTCTTGAGGACACACATGTTATAGACACATAAAGCAACGTTAAGTTGATTAACTTAACATAAAATAAAGTCACTCACAGTGACTTATTTCTGATCAGAAGAAACATTCTCCAGTTATTTCACAAAAATCAATTTGTTTAATAAAATTGTCACATGATAACTTATAGAACCTAACATCAAGACATTGTTTTCTCTGAGGAAAATACATCAACACTAAAAGTCTAAATCTGACCAGAAAATACATTTTCCAGTAATTACACTGTATCCAACAAAATTTTTGCCTATATATCCTAAACTCGTAGGGGTCATATAGTGTCTATGGAATGAGAAGCATTCAAGTTCCGTCCAAACAACTGAGAGACAAGCCTAGTTCCTTGGATCAAGAGCCTCTCACCAGCATCAAGGCAAAAAATGCAATAATGTTGCTAAAATAAGTCTATACAATCTGGAGATTAAAAGTTTCATAATATATCAACACTCCATTAAATATACCAACATTCTTCTGAGTAGGAAAAAACGCTTGAAATTTCGAAGACGATCAGAGGAGTCTGTCTCCACTTATCGCATGGTAACAAAATTTGGGAATGACCTGTGTAACACTGTGCATAGGACACCCACGCACACAAATAGTCCCTGGAATCTTGCCCACGATACATTACATCATCATTAAAAACTTTTGAAGACAATCGACTAACGCGTTTTTGAGTTATATACGGAAATTTCTGTGAAAGCAACCGAAAAAGTTGCTGTAAATTTTCCGAAAAATAAGAAAATCTCCCTCGTTAAACTTTAAAACGCCGTAAAACGCTATTTTTTCCTGTTTTCTTTACAAATTTTCTTTCTATTTAAAATTCTCTACAATCCTTTAAGAAAAAATATTTGATTTTTATCTACCAGTTTTGGTAAAACTGACAGAAAAATGGCACGCATAGAACCCAAAATTAATACAAAAATGCACCAACGTTTAGGGTTTAAAGCTGATCAGAAGAAGCATTCACTAGTTATTACACAGGAAACATTTTACTTATTAAAACTGGCAAATTGAAATTTGCACAACTGACAGTGAGTGAAGACCCGGGCCGGGAGAGTACCGCCGAATAAAAAAAAAGAAAAAAAAAAAGCCTTGTGTTAATAAAAACCAATAATGATACAAGTTTGAAGCCGATCCGACGAGGATTATGTTCTTAATAATCTTCATTTGATAGAAGACTGTTTGGTTAAGAATTCCTCCCAAAATGCTGATGGCTGTTATAAGAATCCCCAGTGGAATAAGTCTTGAATATTTCAGCAACATAAATACAGCCTTAAAACTGAACAAGACTCTAATGCTCTGTTTATTATACATCAGTGGTATACAATACCGACAAAATGAGAATTAGCCACATGTGCAACATCTGGGTATCTTTAATATATAGACGTTTCATCATCCAGTGGCTTTATCAATACAAATTCAAGGACACAGTTGGAAGACAGTAGAACTACTTACAAAAGATGAGGTAATCAGTCCCTCAGCCTTGGGATTGATGAAGAGCACCGTAGTCGTGAAGAGTCTGGAGCACAAGAAAGAAGGCTGGTGCTTAAATACCGGCATCAGGTGGTAAGGGACATGTAGCAGATGAAGACTTTGTCACTGGCAGGCGGGATTCCCCAGTGGAAGTAGGTCATACCCGAGGGACGGGTATGACCTACTATAAGTGCCAGCCTTCTTGCCTGTGCTCCAGGCTTTTCACAACTACAGTGCTCTTCAATAGGCCCAAGGCCGTAGAAGTGATTACCTCATCTTTTGTATCTAGTTCTACTGTTTTCGAATTCTGTCTTTGAATTTGTATTGATAAAACCAGACGTTGAACACGTGGCCTTGTTTATTGTATGAAGCAAGTCCATGGTTGAACAAAATATAATAGAACCAAGCTTCATAAAAATAGCGTTGAATAATATAAATATAAGTACATTATTGTAAAAATCTGATTCAGATATAATAAATAGAATTTATAAGGATTATAAGCTGTGTTGATAAAATTCTCCTTTGCCAGATATATCACTTAAATTTACCTGACCTGTGAAAGGAAAGAAATTCCCACACTCAGTGAGTAGCATTATATGTGAGGTCACATGTAAGGTCATATTTCAGTTATATAAGTCTTCTCCTGTTTTATTGCTGTTACTGTTCTTTGATAATGAGAGAAATCATGAAATTGCTTGGAATATTACTACTTTACACTGTTGAATTATCATTTGTACCATATCATCTTATTATATATTATATATATATATATATATATATATATATATATATATATATATATATATATATATATATATATATATATATATATATATATATATATATGTATATATATATATATATATATATATATATATATATATATATATATATATATATATATATATATATATATATATATATATATATATATATATATATATATATATGCATATATATATATATATATATATATATATATATATATATATATATATATATATATATATATATATATATATATATATATATATATATATATATATATATATATATATATATATATATATATATATATATATATATATATATATATATGAGAGGGTCTTGGCAAGAGGCGTGGAGTTAAAAGATAAAGAATCACACATAAAGTGGGAGTTGTCACAGTTGCTCTTTGCTGATGACACTGTGCTCTTGGGAGATTCTGAAGAGAAGTTGCAGAGGTTGGTGGATGAATTTGGTAGGGTATGCAAAAGAAGAAAATTAAAAGTGAATACAGGAAAGAGTAAGGTTATGAGGATAACAAAAAGATTAGATGATGAAAGTTTGGATATCAGATTGGAGGGAGAGAGTATGGAGGAGGTAAATGTATTCAGATATTTGGGAGTGGACGTGTCAGCGGATGGGTCTATGAAAGATGAGGTGAATCATAGAATTGATGAGGGGAAAAGGGTGAGCGGTGCACTTAGGAGTCTGTGGAGACAAAGAACTTTGTCCTTGGAGGCAAAGAGGGGAATGTGTGAGAGTATAGTTTTACCAACGCTCTTATATGGGTGTGAAGCATGGGTGATGAATGTTGCAGCAAGGAGAAGGCTGGAGGCAGTGGAGATGTCATGCCTGAGGGCAATGTGTTGTGTGAATATAATGCAGAGAATTCGTAGTTTGGAAGTTAGGAGGAGGTGCGGGATTACAAAAACTGTTGTCCAGAGGGCTGACTGAGGAAGGCTTGTTGAGGTGGTTCGGACATGTAGAGAGAATGGAGCAAAACAGAATGACTCCAAGAGTGTATCAGTCTGTAGTGGAAGGAAGGCGGGGTAGGGGTAGGCCTAGGAAAGGTTGGAGGGAGGGGGTAAAGGAGGTTTTGTGTGCGAGGGGCTTGGACTTCCAGCAGGCATGCTTGAGCGTGTTTGATAGGAGTGAATGGAGAGAAATGGTTTTTAATGCTTGACGTGCTGTTGGAGTGTGAGCAAAGTAACATTTATGAAGGGATTCAGGGAAACCGGCAGGCCGGACTTGAGCCCTGGAGATGGGAAGTACAGTGCCTGCACTCTGAAGGAGGGGTGTTAATGTTGCAGTTTAAAAACTGTAGTGTAAAGCACCCTTCTGGCAAGACAGTGATGGAGAGAATGATGGTGAAAGTTTTTCTTTTTCGGGCCACCCTGCCTTGGTGGGAATCGGCCAGTGTGTTAATAAAAAAATAATAAATATATATATATATATATATATATATATATATATATATATATATATATATATATATATATATATATATATATATATATATATATATATATATATATATATATATATATATATATATATATATATATATATATATATATATATATATATATATATATATATGTATACAATGATATTTGTGTGAGGCTGCAGGACACAGCGGTCGTGACTCTCCCCGCTGCGGGAGTTAAGAACGTGATGGGCAATTAAACGTGGAGGTTTCACCGTCTCTGTATTGTCCGCCGACCACCGTGTGAAGGCTGAGGTAAGGTATTGCCCTCCCTGCGTCACCCCTCCCTAGATAACAGCCGGAAATATAGCTCTGGGGTAGAAGGGAGAGGGGAGAGAAGGAGAGAGGCGACAGGGAGGAGGGAGGAGGAAGGAATTAGAGTGAAAATGGAAGGCACTGAGAGACAAAGAGGATTTTATAGCATGGACATAGACTCACAGTCTAGGTCACCTGGTATATGACAGAGGTGCTGAGTGGGGTCAATATATCTGAAATACGAAGGGAGGCACTAATCAATGAAATTGCAAATATCGAACTTAAGCTGAAGGAATCTTATAGGAGACAAGAATCACAGGAAGAACTAAAAGCCATAAAGGAAACTGAAAAAAAAACAAAATACTTCTTCTCTTATGCCAAATCTAAGGGAAAAACAACATCCAGTATTGGGCCCCTGCTTAGGCGGGATGGGACATACACAGATGACAGCCAAGAATATGGCTCAGTGTTTAGCTAGCCACTGCCCACTCTAAGGGTTGACAATCCAAATGAATTCCTTATGAGCGAAACCCAAAATTTGGTCATCCCAAAAATCTCGGATATTATTCTAACTCCGCAAGACTTTGAAGAGGCAATTAATGACATGTCCAGGCCCAGACTCGTGAACTCCGTGTTCATCAGGAATTGCAAGAAGCCCCTGTCGCGTGCCTTTGGCATTTTATGGAGAGGGAGCATGGACACAGGGGTCATCCCACACACACTAAAAACAACAGACATAACCCCAATCCACAAAGGTGGCAGTAAAGCAATTGCAGTGAACTACGGACCGATAGCACTAACATCACATATCATAAAAATATTTGAGAGGGTTCTAAGAAGCAAGATAGCCAACCACCTAGATACCCATCAACCCAGGGCAACTCGGGTTTAGAGCAGGTCGCTTTCGACAAGTTTGACCATGGTGTAATAGCACACAAAATGCGGGATAAAGGAATAACGGGAAAAGTTGCTAGATGGATCTACAACTTCCTGACAAATAGAATATTATTATACTGACAAATAGAACACAAAGAGTAATAGTAAACAGAGTAAAGTCCCAGGCAGCCATAGTAAAAAGCTCTGTTCCACAAGGCACAGTACTCGCTCCCATTCTATTCCTCATCCTCATTTCTGACATAGGCAAAGATGTAAGCCATAGCTCCGTGTCTTCCTTTGGGGATGATACCTCGATCACCATGGTAGTGATCTCCATCGAAGACAGCGCGAAACTCCAAGCGGACATCAACCAAATCATCAAATGGGCCACTCAAAACAATATAAAGTTCAACGAGGAGAAATTTCAACTACTCAGATATGGAAAACTTGAAGAAATTAAAAATGTGTCAGGGTATACCACAAATTCTAACCATACAATAGAGCAGAAAAGTAATGTGAAGGACCTGGAAGTGATAATGTCAGAGGATATCACCTTCAAAAACCACAACAATGTATCTACCTCATCCACTAGGAAAATGATAGGATGGATAATGAGAACCTTCAAAACTGGGGATCCAAGCCCATGATAATTCTCTTCAAATCACTTGTGCTCTCTAGGCTGGAATACTGCTGTACACTAACGGCCCCCTTCAAGGCTGGCGACATTGCAGACCTGGAATGTGTACAAAGAACTTTCACGGCACACATAAGTGCGATAAGGTACCTAAACTACTGGGAACGGTAGAAGGTCCTTGAACTGTATTCCCTCGAACGCAGGCTAGAGAGATACATGATAATATACACTTGGAAGGTTCTTGAGGGATTGGTACCAAACCTGCACACGAAAATCACTCCATATGAAAGCAAAAGACTCGGCAGGAGATGCAACATTCCCCCGATGAAAAGCAGGGGCACCACGAGTACACTGAGAGACGACACAATAAGTGTCCGGGGCCCAAGACTGTTCAATTGCCTCCCAGCATACATAAGGGGGATTACTAATAGATCCCTGGCTGTCTTCAAGAAGGCACTGGACAGACACCTAAAGTCAGTATCTGACCAACCGTGCTGTGGTTCGTACGTCAGCTTGCGTGCGACCAGCAGTAACAGCCTAGTTGATCAGACCCTGATCCACCATGAGGCCTGATCTCAGACCGGGCCTCATGAGGGTTTTCAGGTTCAACTCGGGGGCGTTGAACCTGAAAACCCTCTCCAGGTAAACTCCAGGTAAACTCCACGCAGCACTGCCCATATATGATATTACAACACAAGTGTTATAATATACAGGTAGACGTAGTAACAGAGGAGGACACAGAAATCTGCGCCCTGAAAATACGTCCACCCGGAGAGCCTGGAAACGTGATCCAGCCAGAAGAGAGAAACTTGCCAGCCAGAAGAAGGAACTTGCCAGCCAGAAGAGAGGAACTTGCCAGCCAGCCTGACCACCATGGTGAAGCCATCAACTTGAAGTTTTATTCTTCTATTATATATCATAGTTATTTAATTTCTTATTTGATTTTTTTTTGCATATTGCTCTATATGACAGTGTGAGCTTTGCCTGTTGTTATTGAGTACTACAGTGTGAGCTTTGTCTGTTGTTATTGAGTACTACAGTGTGAGCTTTGTCTGTTGTTATTGAGTACTACAGTGTGAGCTTTGTCTGTTGTTATTGAGTACTACAGTGTGAGCTTTGTCTGTTGTTATTGAGTACTACAGTGTGACCTTTGTCTGTTGTTATTGAGTACTACAGTGTGAGCTTTGTCTGTTGTTATTGAGTACTACAGTGTGAGCTTTGCCTGTTGTTATTGAGTACTACAGTGTGACCTTTGTCTGTTGTTATTGAGTACTACAGTGTGACCTTTGTCTGTTGTTATTGAGTACTACAGTGTGACCTTTGTCTGTTGTTATTGAGTATTACAGTGTGACCTTTGTCTGTTGTTATTGAGTACTACAGTGTGACCTTTGTCTGTTGTTATTGAGTACTATAGTGTGACCTTTCTCTGTTGTTATTGAGTACTACAGTGTGACCTTTGTTGTTATTGAGTACTACAGTGTGACCTTTGTCTGTTGTTATTGTGTATAACAGTGTGACCTTTGTCTGTTGTTATTGTGTATAACAGTGTGACCTTTGTCTGTTGTTATTGTGTATAACAGTGTGACCTTTGTCTGTTGTTATTGTGTATAACAGTGTGACCTTTGTCTGTTGTTATTGTGTATAACAGTGTGACCTTTGTCTGTTGTTATTGTGTACAACAGTGTGACCTTTGTTAGTATTGAGTACTACAGTGTGACCTTTGTCTGTTGTTATTGTGTATAACAGTGTGACCTTTGTCTGTTGTTATTGTGTATAACAGTGTGACCTTTGTCTGTTGTTATTGTGCATAACAGTGTGACCTTTGTCTGTTGTTATTGAGTACTGCAGTGTGACCTTTGTTGTTATTGAGTACTACAGTGTGAGCTTTGCCTGTTGTTATTGAGTACTACAGTGTGGCCTTTGTCTGTTGTTATCGAGTACTGCAGTGTGACTTTTGTCTGTTGTTTTTGAGTACTACAGTGTGAGCTTTGCCTGTTGTTATTGAGTACTGCAGTGTGACTTTTGTCTGTTGTTATTGAGTACTGCAGTGTGACCTTTGTCTGTTGTTATTGAGTAATACAGAGTGACCTTTGTCTGTTGTTATTGAGTACTACAGTGTGACTTTTGTCTGTTGTTATTGAGTACTGCAGTGCGACCTTTGTCTTTTGTTATTGAGTACTACAGTGTGACCTTTGTCTGTTGTTATTGAGTACTACAGTGTGACCTTTGTCTCTTGCTATTGAATACTACAGTGTGACCTTTGTCTGTTGTTATTGAGTACTACAGTGTGAGCTTTGCCTGGTGTTATTGAGTACTACAGTGTGACCTTTGTCTGTTGTTATTCAGTACTACAGTGTGACCTTTGTCTGTTGTTATTGAGTACTACAGTGTGACCTTTCTCTGTTGTTATTGAGTACTACAGTGTGACCTTTGTTGTTATTGAGTACTGCAGTGTGACCTTTGTTGATATTGAGTACTACAGTGTGATCTTTCTCTGTTGTTATTGTGTACTGCAGTGTGACCTTTGTCTGTTGTTATTGAGTACTGCAATGTGACCTTTGTCTGTTGTTATTGAGTACTACAGTGTGAGCTTTGCCTGTTGTTATTGAGTACTACAGTGTGACCTTTGTCTGTTGTTATTGAGTACTACAGTGTGACTTTTGTTGTTATTGAGTACTACAGTGTGAGCTTTGTCTGTTGTTATTGAGTACTACAGTGTGACCTTTGTCTGTTGTTATTGAGTACTGCAGTGTGACCTTTGCTGTTATTGAGTACTGCAGTGTGACCTTTGTTGTTATTGAGTACTACAGTGTGACCTTTGTCTGCTGTTATTGAGTACTGCAGTGTGACCTATGTTGTTATTGAGTACTACAGTGTGAGCTTTGCCTGTTGTTATTGAGTGCTACAGTGTGACCTTTGTCTGTTGTTATTGAGTACTGCAGTGTGACCTTTGTCTGTTGTTATTGAGTACTACAGTGTGAGCTTTGCCTGTTGTTATTGAGTACTACAGTGTGACCTTTGTCTGTTGTTATTGAGTACTACAGTGTGACCTTTGTCTGTTGTTATTGAGTACTACAGTGTGACCTTTGTTGTTATTGAGTACTACAGTGTGACCTTTGTTGTTATTGAGTACTACAGTGTGACCTTTGTCTGTTGTTATTGGGTACTACAGTGTGAGCTTTGCCTGTTGTTATTGAGTACTACAGTGTGACCTTTGTCTGTTGTTATTGAGTACTACAGTGTGACCTTTCTATCTGTTGTTATTGAGTACTACAGTGTGACCTTTGTATCTGTTGTTATTGAGTACTACATTGTGACCTTTGTATCTGTTGTTATTGAGTACTGCAGTGTGACCTTTGTTGTTATTGAGGACTACAGTGTGACCTTTGTATCTGTTGTTATTCAGTACTACAGTGTGACCTTTCTCTGTTGTTATTGAGTACTATAGTGTGACCTTTGTCTGATGTTATTGAGTACTACAGTGTGACCTTTCTTGCTATAGAGTACTACAGTGTGAACTTTGTCTGTTGTTATTGAGTACTGCAGTGTGACCTTTGTCTGTTGTTATTGAGTACTACAGTGTAATCTTTGTCTGTTGTTATTGAGTACTACAGTGTGACCTTTGTCTGTTGTTACTGAGTACAACAGTGTGACCTTTGTCTGTTGTTATTGAGTACTACAGTGTGACCTTTGTCTGTTGTTATTGAGTACTACAGTGTGACCTTTGTCTGTTGTTATTGAGTACTGCAGTGTGACTTTTGTCTGTTGTTATTGAGTACTACAGTGTGACCTTTGTATCTGTTGCTATTGAGTACTACAGTGTGACCTTTGTCTGTTGTTATTGAGTACTACAGTGTGACCTTTGTCTGTTGTTATTGAGTACTACAGTGTGACCTTTGTCTGTTGTTATTGAGTACTACAGTGTGACCTTTGTTGTTATTGAGCACTACAGTATGACCTTTGTCTGTTGTTATTGAGTACTACAGTGTGACCTTTGTATCTGTTCTTATTCAGTACTACAGTGTCACCTTTGTCTGTTGTTATTGAGTACTACAGTGTCACCTTTGTTGTTATTGAGTACTGCAGTGTGACCTTTGTCTGTTGTTATTGAGTACTACAGTGTGACCTTTGTCTGTTGTTATTGTGTACTGCAGTGTGACCTTTGTCTGTTGTTATTCAGTACTACAGTGTGACCTTTGTCTGTTGTTATTGAGAACTACAGTGTGAGCTTTGCCTGGTTTTATTAAGTACTACAGTGTGACCTTTGTCTAATGTTATTAAGTACTGCAGTGTGACCTTTGTTGTTATTGAGTACTACAGTGTGTGCTTTGCCTGTTGTTATTGAGTACTGCAGTGTGACCTTTGTTGTCATTGATTACTGCAGTGTGACCTTTGTCTGTTGTTATCGAGTACTACAGTGTGAGCTTTGCCTGTTTTTATTGAGTACTACAGTGTGACTTTTGTCTGTTGTTATTAAGTACTGCAGTGTGACCTTTGTCTGTTGTTATTGAGTACTGCAGTGTGACCTTTGTCTGTTGTTATTGAGTACTACAGTGTGACCTTTGTCTGCTGTTATTGAGTACTACAGTGTGACCTCCGTCTGTTGTTGTTGAGTACTACAGTGTGACCTTTGTCTGTTGTTATTGAGTACAATAGTGTGACCTTTGTCTGTTGTTATTGAGTATTACAATGTGACCTATGTCTGTTGTTATTGAGTACTACAGTGTGACCTTTGTCCGTTGTTATTGAGTACTGCACTGTAACCTTTGTCTGTTGTTATTGAGTACTACACTGTGACCTTTTTCTGTTGTTATTGAGTACTACAGTGTGAGCTTTGCCTGTTGTTGTTGAGTACTGCAGTTTGACCTTTGTTGTTATTGAGTACTAAAGTGTGATCTTTGTCTGTTCTTATTGAGTACTACAGTGTGACCTTTATCTGTTGTTATTGAGTACTACAGTGTGACCTTTGCATCTGTTGTTATTGAGTACTACAGTGTGACCTTTGTCTGTTGTTATTGAGTACTACATTGTGACCTTTGTCTGTTGTTATTGAGTACTACAGTGTGACCTTTGTCTGTTGATATTGAGTACTACAATGTGATCTTTGTCTGTTGTTACTGTGTACTGCAGTGTGACCTTGTCTGTTGTTATTCAGTACTGCAGTGTGACCTCTGTCTGTTGTTATTGAGTACTACAGTGTGACCTTTGTATCTGTTGTTATTGAGTACTGCAGTGTGACCTTTGTTGTTATTGAGTACTACAGTGTGAGCTTTGCCAGTTGTTATTGTGTACTGCAGTGTGACCTTTGTTGTTATTGAGTACTACAGTGTGACCTTTGTCTTTTGTTATTGAGTACTACAGTGTGACCTTTGTCTGTTGTTATTGAGTACTACAGTGTGACCTTTGTCTGTTGTAATTGAGTACTACAGTGTGACCTTTGTCTGTTGTTATTGAGTACTTCAGTGTGACCTTTGTTGTTATTGAGTACTACAGTGTGACCTTTGTATCTGTTGTTATTGAGTACTACAGTGTGACCTTTGTATCTGTTGTTATTCAGTTTACAGTGTGACCTTTGTCTGTTGTTATTGAGTACTACAGTGTGTCCTTTGCCTGTTGTTATTGAGTACTACAGTGTGACCTTTGTCTGTTGTTATTGAGTACTACAGTGTGACCTTTGTCTCTTGTTATTCAGAACTACAGTGTGACCTTTGTCTGTTGTTATTGAGTACTACAGTGTGACCTCCGTCTGTTGTTGAGTACTACAGTGTGACCTTTGTCTGTTGTTATTGAGTACAATAGTGTGGCCTTTGTCTGTTGTTATTGAGTACTACAATGTGACCTATGTCTGTTGTTATTGAGTACTACAGTGTGACCTTTGTCCGTTGTTATTGAGTACTGCAGTGTGACCTTTGTCTGTTGTTATTGAGTACTACAGTGTGACCTTTTTCTGTTGTTATTGAGTACTACAGTGTGACCTTTGTCTGTTGTTATTGTGTACTACAGTGTGACCTTTGTCTCTTGTTATTGAGTACAACAGTGTAACCTTTGTCTGTTGTTATTGAGTACTACAGTGTGACCTCTGTCTGTTGTTATTGAGTACTACAGTGTGACCTTTGTCTGTTGTTATTGAGTACTGCAGTGTGACCTTTGTCTGTTGTTATTGAGTACTACAGTGTGACCTTTGTCTGTTGTTATTGAGTACAACAGTGTGACCTTTGTCTGTTGTTATTGAGTACTACAGTGTGACCTTTGTCTGTTGTTATTGAGTACTGCAGTGTGACCTTTGCTGTTATTGAGTACTACAGTGTGAGCTTTGCCTGTTGTTATTGAGTACTACAGTGTGGCCTTTGTCTGTTGTTATCGAGTACTGCAGTGTGACTTTTGTCTGTTGTTTTTGAGTACTACAGTGTGAGCTTTGCCTGTTGTTATTGAGTACTGCAGTGTGACTTTTGTCTGTTGCTATTGAGTACTGCAGTGTGACCTTTGTCTGTTGTTATTGAGTAATACAGAGTGACCTTTGTCTGTTGTTATTGAGTACTACAGTGTGACTTTTGTCTGTTGTTATTGAGTACTGCAGTGTGACCTTTGTCTTTTGTTATTGAGTACTACAGTGTGACCTTTGTCTGTTGTTATTGAGTACTACAGTGTGACCTTTGTCTCTTGCTATTGAATACTACAGTGTGACCTTTGTCTGTTGTTATTGAGTACTACAGTGTGAGCTTTGCCTGGTGTTATTGAGTACTACAGTGTGACCTTTGTCTGTTGTTATTCAGTACTACAGTGTGACCTTTGTCTGTTGTTATTGAGTACTACAGTGTGACCTTTGTCTGTTGTTATTGAGTACTACAGTGTGACCTTTGTTGTTATTGAGTACTGCAGTGTGACCTTTGTTGATATTGAGTACTACAGTGTGATCTTTGTCTGTTGTTATTGTGTACTGCAGTGTGACCTTTGTCTGTTGTTATTGAGTACTGCAATGTGACCTTTGTCTGTTGTTATTGAGTACTACAGTGTGAGCTTTGCCTGTTGTTATTGAGTACTACAGTGTGACCTTTGTCTGTTGTTATTGAGTACTACAGAGTGACCTTTGTTGTTATTGAGTACTACAGTGTGAGCTTTGTCTGTTGTTATTGAGTACTACAGTGTGACCTTTGTCTGTTGTTATTGAGTACTGCAGTGTGACCTTTGCTGTTATTGAGTACTGCAGTGTGACCTTTGTTGTTATTGAGTACTACAGTGTGACCTTTGTCTGCTGTTATTGAGTACTGCAGTGTGACCTATGTTGTTATTGAGTACTACAGTGTGAGCTTTGCCTGTTGTTATTGAGTGCTACAGTGTGACCTTTGTCTGTTGTTATTGAGTACTGCAGTGTGACCTTTGTCTGTTGTTATTGAGTACTACAGTGTGAGCTTTGCCTGTTGTTATTGAGTACTACAGTGTGACCTTTGTCTGTTGTTATTGAGTACTACAGTGTGACCTTTGTCTGTTGTTATTGAGTACTACAGTGTGACCTTTGTTGTTATTGAGTACTACAGTGTGACCTTTGTTGTTATTGAGTACTACAGTGTGACCTTTGTCTGTTGTTATTGGGTACTACAGTGTGAGCTTTGCCTGTTGTTATTGAGTACTACAGTGTGACCTTTGTCTGTTGTTATTGAGTACTACAGCGTGACCTTTCTATCTGTTGTTATTGAGTACTACAGTGTGACCTTTGTATCTGTTGTTATTGAGTACTACATTTTGACCTTTGTATCTGTTGATATTGAGTACTACAGTGTGATCTTTGTTGTTATTGAGTACTGCAGTGTGACCTTTGTATCTGTTGTTATTCAGTACTACAGTGTGACCTTTGTCTGTTGTTATTGAGTACTATAGTGTGACCTTTGTCTGATGTTATTGAGTACTACAGTGTGACCTTTCTTGTTATAGAGTACTACAGTGTGAACTTTGTCTGTTGTTATTGAGTACTGCAGTGTGACCTTTGTCTGTTGTTATTGAGTACTACAGTGTAATCTTTGTCTGTTGCTATTGAGTACTACAGTGTGACCTTTGTCTGTTGTTATTGAGTACTACAGTGTGACCTTTGTCTGTTGTTACTGAGTACAACAGTGTGACCTTTGTCTGTTGTTATTGAGTACTACAGTGTGACCTTTGTCTGTTGTTATTGAGTACTACAGTGTGACCTTTGTCTGTTGTTATTGAGTACTGCAGTGTGACTTTTGTCTGTTGTTATTGAGTACTACAGTGTGACCTTTGTATCTGTTGCTATTGAGTACTACAAGGTGACCTTTGTCTGTTGTTATTGAGTACTACAGTGTGACCTTTGTCTGTTGTTATTGAGTACTGCAGTGTGACCTTTGTCTGTTGTTATTGAGTACTACAGTGTGACCTTTGTTGTTATTGAGCACTACAGTGTGACCTTTGTCTGTTGTTATTGAGTACTACAGCGTGACCTTTGTATCTGTTCTTATTCAGTACTACAGTGTCACCTTTATCTGTTGTTATTGAGTACTACAGTGTCACCTTTGTTGTTATTGAGTACTGCAGTGTGACCTTTGTCTGTTGTTATTGAGTACTACAGTGTGACCTTTGTCTGTTGTTATTGTGTACTGCAGTGTGACCTTTGTCTGTTGTTATTCAGTACTACAGTGTGACCTTTGTCTGTTGTTATTGAGTACTACAGTGTGAGCTTTGCCTGGTTTTATTAAGTACTACAGTGTGACCTTTGTCTAATGTTATTAAGTACTGCAGTGTGACCTTTGTTGTTATTGAGTACTACAGTGTGTGCTTTGCCTGTTGTTATTGAGTACTGCAGTGTGACCTTTGTTGTCATTGATTACTGCAGTGTGACCTTTGTCTGTTGTTATCGAGTACTACAGTGTGAGCTTTGCCTGTTTTTATTGAGTACTACAGTGTGAGTTTTGTCTGTTGTTATTAAGTACTGCAGTGTGACCTTTGTCTGTTGTTATTGAGTACTGCAGTGTGACCTTTGTCTGTTGTTATTGAGTACTACAGTGTGACCTTTGACTGCTGTTATTGAGTACTACAGTGTGACCTCCGTCTGTTGTTGTTGAGTACTACAGTGTGACCTTTGTCTGTTGTTATTGAGTACAATAGTGTGACCTTTCTCTGTTGTTATTGAGTACTACAATGTGACTTATGTCTGTTGTTATTGAGTACTACAGTGTGACCTTTGTCCGTTGTTATTGAGTACTGCAGTGTGACCTTTGTCTGTTGTTATTGAATACTACAGTGTGACCTTTTTCTGTTGTTATTGAGTACTACAGTGTGAGCTTTGCCTGTTGTTATTGAGTACTGCAGTTTGACCTTTGTTATTATTGAGTACTAAAGTGCGATCTTTGTCTGTTCTTATTGAGTACTACAGTGTGACCTTTATCTGTTGTTATTGAGTACTACAGTGTGACCTTTGCATCTGTTGTTATTGAGTACTACAGTGTGACCTTTGTCTGTTGTTATTGAGTACTACATTGTGACCTTTGTCTGTTGTTATTGAGTACTACAGTGTGACCTTTGTCTGTTGATATTGAGTACTACAATGTGATCTTTGTCTGTTGTTACTGTGTACTGCAGTGTGACCTTGTCTGTTGTTATTCAGTACTGCAGTGTGACCTCTGTCTGTTGTTATTGAGTACTACAGTGTGACCTTTGTATCTGTTGTTTTTGAGTACTGCAGTGTGACCTTTGTTGTTATTGAGTACTACAGTGTGAGCTTTGCCAGTTGTTATTGTGTACTGCAGTGTGACCTTTGTTGTTATTGAGTACTACAGTGTGACCTTTGTCTTTTGTTATTGAGTACTACAGTGTGACCTTTGTCTGTTGTTATTGAGTACTACAGTGTGACCTTTGTCTGTTGTAATTGAGTACTACAGTGTGACCTTTGTCTGTTGTTATTGAGTACTACAGTGTGACCTTTGTCTGTTGTTATTGAGTACTACAGTGTGACCTTTGTCTGTTGTAATTGAGTACTACAGTGTGACCTTTGTCTGTTGTTATTGAGTACTACAGTGTGACCTTTGTCTGTTGTAATTGAGTACTACAGTGTGACCTTTGTATCTGTTGTTATTGAGTACTACAGTGTGACCTTTGTATCTGTTGTTATTCAGTACTACAGTGTGACCTTTGTCTGTTGTTATTGAGTACTACAGTGTGACCTTTGTATCTGTTGTTATTCAGTACTACAGTGTGTCCTTTGCCTGTTGTTATTGAGTACTACAGTGTGACCTTTGTCTGTTGTTATTGAGTACTACAGTGTGACCTTTGTCTCTTGTTATTCAGTACTACAGTGTGACCTTTGTCTGTTGTTATTGAGTACTACAGTGTGACCTCCGTCTGTTGTTATTGAGTACTACAGTGTGACCTTTGTCTGTTGTTATTGAGTACAATAGTGTGACCTTTGTCTGTTGTTATTGAGTACTACAATGTGACCTATGTCTGTTGTTATTGAGTACTACAGTGTGACCTTTGTCCGTTGTTATTGAGTACTGCAGTGTGACCTTTGTCTGTTGTTATTAAGTACTACAGTGTGACCTTTTTCTGTTGTTATTGAGTACTACAGTGTGACCTTTGTCTGTTGTTATTGTGTACTACAGTGTGACCTTTGTCTCTTGTTATTGAGTACTACAGTGTGACCTTTGTCTGTTGTTATTGAGTACTGCAGTGTGACTTTTGTCTGTTGTTATTGAGTACTACAGTGTGACCTTTGTATCTGTTGCTATTGAGTACTACAAGGTGACCTTTGTCTGTTGTTATTGAGTACTACAGTGTGACCTTTGTCTGTTGTTATTGAGTACTGCAGTGTGACCTTTGTCTGTTGTTATTGAGTACTACAGTGTGACCTTTGTTGTTATTGAGCACTACAGTGTGACCTTTGTCTGTTGTTATTGAGTACTACAGCGTGACCTTTGTATCTGTTCTTATTCAGTACTACAGTGTCACCTTTATCTGTTGTTATTGAGTACTACAGTGTCACCTTTGTTGTTATTGAGTACTGCAGTGTGACCTTTGTCTGTTGTTATTGAGTACTACAGTGTGACCTTTGTCTGTTGTTATTGTGTACTGCAGTGTGACCTTTGTCTGTTGTTATTCAGTACT
>NC_091292.1:74350095-74437595 GCF_038502225.1 Cherax quadricarinatus
TTCTTTTTCGGGCCACCCTGCCTTGGTGGGAATCGGCCAGTGTGATAATAAAAAAAAAAAAAAAATATATATATATATATATATATATATATATATATATATATATATATATATATATATATATATATATATATATATATTTACCTGGAGAGAGTTCCGGGGATCAACGCCCCCGCGCCCCGGTCTGTGACCAGGCCTCCTGGTGGATCAGAGCCTGATCAACCAGGCTGTTGCTGCTGGCTGCACGCAAACCAACGTACGAGCCACAGCCCGGCTGATCCGGAAGTGTTTGTGTATATTTCGCCTGCTCTTGCGAATTCCTGCATGTTAAAATCTCTAGTAAGGCTGATGCATACAGGGGATGAAATGAAAAGCTGTAAGCCTTCTCCCTGAAAGCTGACTGCCTTGGATCAACGTGTAGCGCAAGCTGCACGCCGAGGTATTGTCCAGTGTGGTGAGACTGGTATAGCACTGCGTACCTTGTTCCAAGGTTAGTAGGTTCGAGTCTCCTTCAGCCATAGATCAGTGTTTATATATATATATATATATATATATATATATATATATATATATATATATATTATATATATATATATATATATATATATATATATAACAAGTCGGAGGTCTCCTACCGAGGCAGCGTGACCCAAAAAGAAAGAAAATACTTTCATCATCATTCAACTCTTTCACCTCACTCACACATAATCACTGTTTTTGCAGAGGTGCTCAGAACACAACAGCTTAGAAGCATATACGTATAAAGATACACAACATATCCCTCTAAACTGCTAATATCCCGAACCCCTTCTTTAGAATGCAGGCATTGTACTTCCCATTTCCAGGACTCAAGTCCGGCTATATAAAAATAACCGGTTTCCCTGAATCCCTTCACTAAATATTACCCTGCTCACACTCCAACAGATCGTCAGGTCCCAAATACCATTCGTCTCCATTCACTCCTATCTAACACGCTCACGCACGCCTACTGGAAGTCCAAACCCCTCGCCCACCAAACCTTCCTTACCTCTTCCTTCCAACCTTTTCGAGGACGACCCCTACCTCTCCTTCCTTCACCTACAGATTTAAATGCTCTCCATTTCATTCTACTTTCAACCATTCTCTCTAAATGACCAAACCACCTCAACAACCCCTCTTCAGCCCTTTGATTAACACTTTTATTAACTCCACACCTTCTCCTAATTTCCACACTCCGAATTTTCTGCATAATATTTACACCACACATTGCCCTTAGACAGGACATCTCCACTGCCTCCAACCGCCTCCTCGCTGCTGCATTCACAACCCAAGCTTCACACCCATATAAGAGTGTTGGTACTACTATACTTTCATACATTCCCTTCTTTGCCTCCATAGATAATGTTTTTTGTCTCCACGTATACCTCAACGCACCACTCACCTTTTTTCCCTCATCAGTTCTATGATTAACCTCATCCTTCATAAATCCATCCGCCGACATGTCAACTCCCAAGTATCTGAAAACATTCGATTCTTCCATATTCCTCCTCCCCAATTTGATATCCAATTTTTCTTTATCTGAATCATTTGATACCCTTATCACCTTACTCTTTTCTATGTTCACTTTCAACTTTCTACCTTTACACACACTCCCAAACTCGTCCACTAAACTTTGCAATTTTTCTTTAGAATCTCCCATAAGCACAGTATCATCAGCAAAAAGCAACTGTGTCACTTCCCATTTTGTATTTAATTCCCCATAATTTAATCCCACCCCTCTCCCGAACACCCTAGCATTTACTTTTTTTACAACCTCATCTATAAATATATTAAGCAACCATGGTGACATTACACATCCCTGTCTAAGACCTACTTTTACCTGGAAGTGGTCTCCCTCTCTTCTACACACCCTATCCTCATAAAAACTCTTTACAGCATTTAATAACTTACCACCTATTCCATATTCTTGCAACATCTGCCACATTGCTCTATCATATGCCTTTTCTAAATCCATAAATGCAATAAAAATTTCCCTACCTTTATCTAAATACTGTTCACATATATGCTTCAATGTAAACACTTGATCTACACATCCCCTACCTACTCTAGAACCTCCTTGCTTATCCACAATACTACATTCTGTCTTACCTCTAATTATTGCAATTATAACCCTACCGTACACTTTTCCTGGTATATTTAGTAAACTTATTCCTCTATAATTTTTACAATCTCTTTTGTCCCCCTTCCCTTTATATAAAGGGACTATACATGCTCTCTGCCAATCTCTAGGTACCTTCCCCTCTTTCATACATTTATTAAACAAAAATACCAAAAACTCCAACACTATATATCCCCCTGCTTTTAACATTTCTGTTATGATCCCGTCAGTTCCAGCTGCTTTACCCCCTTTCATTCTACATAATGCCTCATGCACCTCTCCCACATTCACATCCTGTTCTTCTTCACTCCTAAAAGATGGTATACCTCCCTGTCCAGTGCATGAAATTACCACCTCCCTTTCTTCGTCGACATTTAAAAGTTCCTCAAAATATTCTCACCATCTACCCAAAACCTTCCTCTCCCCATCTACTAACTCCCCTACTCTGTTTTTAACTGACAAACCCATTCGTTCCCTAGGCTTTCTTAACTTGTTTAACTCACTCCAAATTTTTTTCATATTTTCATTAAAATTTCTTGACAGTGCCTCTCCCACTCTATCATCTGCTCTCCTTTTGCACTCTCTCACCACTCTCTTCACCTTTCTTTTACTCTCCATATACTCTACTCTTCTTATAACTCTTCTGCTTTGTAAAAACCTCTCATAAGCTAACTTTTTCTCCTTTATCACAACCTTTACTTCATCATTCCACCTATCACTCCTCTTTCCTCCTGCACCCACCCTCCTATAACCACAAACTTCTGCCCCACATTCCAACTATTCCAACCCTCTTCAACCCCATCCCCCCACTGCTCATACTTGCACCAGCCCACCTTTCTGCCAATAGTTGCTTATATCTCACCCGAACTTCCTCCTCCCTTAGTTTATACACTCTCACCTCCCTCTTACTTGTTGTTGTCATTTTCCTCTTTTCCCATCTACCTCTTACTCTAAGTGTAGCTACAACTAAATAATGATCCGATATATCAGTTGCCCCTCTATATACGTGTACATCCTGGAGCCTACCCATCTACCTTTTATCCACCAATACATAATCTATACGGATTCGTGCATATTTCTGTATATCCCTGATATACAGAAATATACAGAGGGAAGAGAAGCAATGGTCGAGGTTGGAGCAGCAGTGATAGAAGCACTGGCAGGTAAAATGACACAAGTGCAACTAATGTGATATTTTATTGTGGCAACGTTTCGCTCTCCAGGAGCTTTGTCAGGCCGTTACAAACAATTTACGGACACAGAGTGTATATATTAGGTTTAGACTGAGGTGCAGTAGTTGTAATACTAGTGGTAGTAGTAGTAGTAGTAATGGTAGTAGTGATAAATGATTTTGAAAGCCGACAAGTTGAAGATTGAGACACTCATTTATTTATTTATTATTAATTTGGACATGATACATAGATGTACAAAGAAATAGAGTGGTTAAGTGTAACATGCCAAAGCCCCTCGTATGCAGAGCATTATATGCAGGCTTAAAATTAACTTAAGATTAACTAAGCAATGATATATTCATTGGTAAAATTTATAGTATACAAATAACAATTAAGCACAAATTAGTATTTCAAAGTCAGGTCATATGGTCATTTGATGAGTTACTGAGCATTCAAGAGAATGGAGTATTCTATTAGGTAATGTAATTAAAAAAAATAAATTTGATAGGGTCACTGGTTATATTTTATGAGATGCAGTTATGCAGCATTTATTTAGTTGTTGGTGAGTAAGTGGTTTTTAAGAAGAGACTTGAATTTATAAACAGTCAGTGTTTCTTTTATGTTCACAGGTAATGAATTCCAGATTTTTGGGCCTTTTATGTGCATTGAGTTTTTGCATAGTGTGAGATGGACACGAGGAACATCAAAGAGTGATCTGTGTCTTGTGTTATGGTCATGTGTTTTGTTGAGGTTGGTAAGGAGAAGTTTGAGGGGAGGGTTTATGTCAGAGTTAAGTGTTCTATGTATGTAGTAGGTACAATAATAAGTGTGGATGTTTTGTACGGTGAGTAGGTTTAGAGTTTTGAATATTGGTGGAGTGTGTTGTCTGTAATGGGAATTTGTTATCATTCTGACTGCAGCCTTTTGTTGGGTAATTAATGGTCCGAGAAGGTTTATTGTTGTTGACCCCCATGCACAAATTCCATAGGTGAGATAAGGGTAAATGAGTGAATGATATAGGGCCAGGAGGGCTGACTATGGAACATAGTACCGTATCTTCGATAGTATGACTACGATCATGGAAATTTTCTTGGAAATTTGTTGTACATGTGTTTGAAATTTGAGCCTATTACCAAAGTGGATTCCTAAAAATTTTCCCTCTGTGAGCTTTGTGATAGGTGATCCGTTTATCATTATGTTAAGAGGGACATCTGATGATGTCCCTCTTAACATAATGCAGGTTTTGTCAATGTTGAGAGTAAGTTTGTTAATCATCATCCACGTAGACATTTTCTGTAATTCGGTATTTACAGTATTGGCTAGCATAACTGGGCTTGGGTGAGAGAAGACGTATGGAGTGTCATCTGCAGATAGTGTGGGTTTGAGTAGTTGCGATGCATTTGGTAGGTCGTTCATGTAAATGAGAAAGAGAAGAGGGCCAAGGACACTTCCCTGTGGGACACCAACTGTAATTGGCTGTGTAGAAGAGTTTGTTCCATTTGTGTACACATATTGGCTTCTGCTGCTGAGGTATAACTTTAGTTAGTTGAGGGAGTGCCCTCTTATACCATAGTGGGACAATTTTATGTGGAGAAAATCATGGTCAACTGTATCAAAAGTTTTACGTAAATCATTGAAGATCCCCCAATGGGACTTCTTTTTTCTCGAATGTAGTGCATATTTGTGCAAGCATGTGTATAATAGCATCATTCGTATTTTTATTAGGCCTGAACCCAAACTGACAAGGGTTGAGTATGTTGTGGAAGATGAGGTAGGAATAGATTCGCTTATGAATTAATTTTTCAAAGATTTTAGAGAAAGGGTGTAAGTTGGATATTAGTCTACAGTTATTCAAGTCTGTTTGGTCTCCTCATTTATGTATCGGGGTGACCCTGGCTATTTTGAGAACTGTAGGAAAGGTAGAGGATTCGATGGATTTGTTAAAGAGTGTTGCAATCATTGGTGACAGCACTTGCGAAACTTTTTTGTATATAAAGGGTGCAAGGTATTTAAATCTCCTGTCTTGTTTTTTAGTGTGTTGATAATAAGGGAGACTTCAGTTGGGTTAGTCGGAGCTAGGAACAGTGTGTTCGGTTAGTTGCCAGTGAGGTAGTCACTGGGTGGGGTATTTGAGCTTGAGATTTTATCGGCAAGGTTTTTTCCTATGGTGAAGAAGAAAACATTGAGTCTGTTTGCTGTTTCAGTTGGTGAGAGTTGGGGTTCATCTGGTTTTGTTAGTTCAATTGCGCTATTTCCTGGTATCTTTTTTGTTCCTAGAATTTCTGATAGGGTTTTCCAGGTCTTTTTTATTTCGCCTTTTAAGTTGGATAATCTGTTCTCATAATACAATTTCTTAGCCCTTCTTATCAGGCTGGTTAGGACTGACGAGTAACGTTTTGTTTGGTCTCTGGTTATGTGACCCATTCTGTACTGTTTTTCGTATAGGTGCTTTGTATTTATGGATTTGAGGATGCTGGGTGTTAGCCAGGGGCTGTTCAGTCTCTTAGCTGTGATCTGTTTAGTTTTTTTAGGGCAATGCTTATTATAGAGGTATTGGTTTTTTTTTAGAAAATTATTAATACATTCATCAATATCTGTATAGATTTCTAGCTCAGTATGCCAGTTGATGTTTGTCACTGCTGTTGTGAAGTTATTAATGGCTGCCTCATTATGAAGTCTGAAAGTGACTTTTGTAGTGTCTTGGGGTAATTTACCTGGATTGGTTATGAGAAAGGTAGGGTAGTGGTCTGTGGTATTATCGGTTATTATGCCTGATTTTCAAGAGGATATGGTGTGGGTCCAGATGTGTTCTAGTAGGGAAACACTAGTCTCTGTAATTCTTGTAGGTTTTGTTACTCTTGGTAGCAACAAGCAGTTACTCATAGTGTTTGTGAATTCAGTAATGTGTGGGTCCTGGTCTAGCAGGAGATTTATATTGAAGTCACCTGAGAGTAGTAAGTGATCTTTATTCATGTGTGCATCAGTTATCATACTTCCTAGGTTTTCACTAAAACGGCTAATGTTTGACTGTGGTACTCTGTAGATGCTTATCACTGTGAGAGGTTTTGTAGGTATTTGGATTTGAATTTAGCTATTATATATTCCCCATGTTCATCCCTTGTGCAAGTATTAGTGATACATTCTAGTTGGTCTGAGTAGTATATAGCTGTGCCACCCCCTTGTTGGTCTGGCCTACAGTTGTGTATGGCTGTGTAACCAGGAATGGCATAGACATCTGTAGTATCAGGCTTTAGCCAGGTTTCGGTGAGAGTAATGATGGACATACTGGCATGCAGGGAATTTAGTAATGCTGTGAGGTCATCGTAATGTTTGCTTAAAGATCTGACATTGTAGTCAAAGACAGTTATGTTGTTGTTGGCTCTGAAAAGTGCCTTTGTTCTGTTGTGTAGTAATTACAGTTACTGTTTGATTCATTTAAGTCATTCAGTAAGAGGTTGGTATCAGGATCAATGCTTGTAATCATAAGATTTAGAGTGAATCTATAATTAGACTTAAGTATAAGACAAAGTAAATATTCTAAAGCTAAAAAATAGCACCTGAATTATTTTAACAAATGTAAATATATGAACTAAGGTAGTTCTTTTAAGCTCAAATAAAGGAGACAATATAAAGGGACTAAAATAAGTTGTGGTGAACAAATTAAGTAGTGATCAAATAAAGGAGCTTGGGAATATAATAGTAAAATAATGAACGTATTACACTTTAGCACCTGAGAATAGCGCCTTGATTATTTTAACAATTGTGAATATATGAACTAAGGTAGTTATTTAAAGCTAAAATAAAGGTGAAAATATATAAGGAACTAAACTAAGTAATGTTAAACAAAGTTAAATGGACAGATAGTCACTATGATATAATATTGATTTAGGAGTAAGATCTGACATGTAATATATATAATAAGTTGAGCAATTAATTGCACTATAAAAAGTTAAAAAAAAAATATGAGGTAGTTGGTACTAGCTAGTAAATGACTTCTGGGAATTGCACAGTAATGTAATTGGAATATACACTAATTACACCACGCAATATAAAAGGGACTAAAATAAGTAGTGGTAAACAAAATTAAATGGACAGGTAGCAACCATGAATAACATTAATTTAGGAGTAAGATTTGACTTGCAACACAAAATTTGAGCAATTAATAGCAATTAAAAAGAAGTAAAAAGTATTTGAGGTAGCTGGTATTAGCTAGTAAAAAAAATGCACAATAATGTAATAGTAAGGTACACTATATGCACCACACATATATGTGTGTTAAGAACACTTATCTAATCTGTTACAGAAATGTCAGCTTTTCTAAGGAAGGTAGAGAAATCATGTTCATTTGAGATGGTGTATTGTTGTCCTGTTGATGTTTTCCTAAATAGTATTTTCCCATCTCGAGTGAAACACTGATGTATTTTGTTTTCCTGTTTAAGTTTTCTTAACCTGAACAGAAGGTTTTGACGTTTTCTTGTTAGACACTCGTTGATGTACATTCCATTTTTCATTGTAATTGCTGGTTTAATTAGGTCCTGTCTTTTATCATATGAATGAAGTCTGATCATAATACTGTATCTACTACCTTGTTTTCCTAGCAAACGTGTTTCTTTGATTTCATTGTTTTGCAGGATAACTTTTACGTGGTCATGTGTTATCCTGATAGCAGTATCTTTGCACTCGGCTTAGGTTATGTCACTAGGAATGTGAGGACTGTTTATTATAACTGCATCAGACAACTTATCTTGTTCAGTTTTCTCATCTTGGAAATCAAGGTATTCATTCAGTTGAGTGTGCATGTTCTGATTCCAGTCCTTGATTACTTCTTCAACCTTCATATTTAAGGCTGTTATTTGCTCAGTGTGACTGGCTATAGCTGTTTTCAGAAAATTTTCTGTGTCAGCACTTCCCGGCTTGATTGCCCATGGCTAACCAGCACCATTCTGAAATCCGTTGATAAGAAACACCAATATGAAAAGCAATATAGACAGGGCTTAATACACAAAGACATTCTTAAACACTATTCATCAGTCCTCACCAAAGTAATAAAGAAAGCCAAACAACTATACTACTACAGTAGATTCACTGACACAAGAGGAGATATAAAAAAGACCTGGAAAACACTCTCTCAGATTCTAGGGACCCAAAAACTAAAAAAAAAAAAAAAAGAATATTGCCCTAACTAAACCTAATGAAACACCACTGCATCCCACTGACACAGCTAACAAGATAAACGACTTCTTCTTAATCATAGGTTCTAATCTCGCCAATAAAATCCCATGCACCAATGCCCATGCCAGGGACTACCTAGATGGGAATTTCCCAAATTCCTTCTATCTTGCTCCAACTGAGCCCATGGAAGTCACCGAGATTATAAAGTCACTTAAAAATAACTCAGGGAATCTGTCTCATGTCCCACCATTATTGTACAAGAGAGCGGCCCATGTCCTCTCGCATGCTATCTCATTACTTTTTAACAAGTCACTAGAAACTAGCACCTTCCCGAAACTACTCAAGACAGCAAGGGTTACACCAATACATAAAGGTGGTGACCCTACAGATTTAAACAACTATAGGCCAATATCAAACTTACCATTGCTATCCAAAATCTTTGAGAAACTCGTGCACAGGAGACTATATTCATTTATAACGGCACAAAACATACTCAACCCCTGCCAATTTGGATTCAGGAAAAATAAAAGCACTAACGATGCAATCATAAAAATGCTAGATCTGCTTTACACAGCATTGGAAAATAAGGAATATCCACTAGGAATTTTTATTGACCTAAGAAAAGCTTTTGACACAGTAGACCACGGCATCCTACTCCACAAACTTGACCATTATGGTATAAGAGGCCATGTGCTTGCATATTTCAAATCTTACCTTACTAATAGGTATCAGTATGTCACCATTAAAGACA
The DNA here is from genome assembly GCF_038502225.1 of Cherax quadricarinatus. Classification (NCBI taxonomy): domain Eukaryota; kingdom Metazoa; phylum Arthropoda; class Malacostraca; order Decapoda; family Parastacidae; genus Cherax; species Cherax quadricarinatus. Next base: position 74,359,328 of record NC_091292.1, read on the forward strand.
CAGTATCAACAACACAGCCACTTGATACTGGAGTTCCGCAGGGAAGTGTCCTTGGTCCCCTGCTCTTCCTCATATACATCAATGATCTTCCAAACGTATCTCAACACCTGAACCCCATTCTCTTTGCTGACGACACGACTTATGTCATCTCTCACCCTAATGTTGCCACCCTCAACACCATTGTTAATGAGGAGCTGATCAAAATATCGACTTGGATGACAGCCAATAAGCTTACGCTTAACACTGACAAAACCTACTACATTATGTTTGGTAGCAGAGCAGGAGATGCGCAAATTAACATTAAGATGAGGGCAAATTCCTAGGCCTATACCTCGACAACAACCTGAACTTCAGCACCCATATCCAACACATAACCAAAAAAGTATCCAAAACGATTGGGATCCTCTCCAAGATACGATACTACGTGCCGCAAACTGCCCTTCTCACACTATACCATTCACTTATATATCCATACCTCACCTATGCTATATGTGCTTGGGGTTCAACTGCAGCAACACACCTAAAGCCAATAATAACCCAACAAAAAGCCGCAGTAAGAATAATCACTAAATCCCATCCCTGGCAACACCCCCCCCCCCCCACTCTTCATAGATCTAAACTTACTCCCTGTTCAGTACATCCACACTTACTACTGTGCAATCTACATCTACAGGACCTTAAATTCCAATAATAACCTTGACCTAAAACGCTTTCTTGATAGTTGCGACAGAACCTACAGGCACAATACCAGACACAAACATCTCTATGACATTCCCCGTGTCCGACTAAACCTTTACAAAAATTCAATGTATGTCAAAGCCCCTAAAATCTGGAACACCCTACCTGAAAATTCTAAAACTGCAGACACATTCATCACCTTCAAAACTACCATCAGAAAACATCTTATCTCCCTGATACACCCTGTCAACTAATTACACGAATACCACCTGGTGGTTAACACTTACACTCACTCACCCATTTGACCATAAACAGAAATATCAATCTCAATCTCAAAATAAGTTGGCCTGTGATACTCCAATACTGAAACTATGTATAGTGCCAAAACAAAAGCATTCACATTGCTAAACTCACAAACTAGTATTTAGTCACTTAGCCATAATACCAACTTACCTCATAATTTTGTAATATTTTAAACTTAAGATTTAATTTAAGTCTGCCCGAAATGCCTAGCCATGCTAGGTGTTCTAGTGGTACACTCTGTAATTATTATTTTACTACATGTAAACAATACAATAACCAAATTCTGTAAACTCAGCATTGTAATCCTTATAGAGAATAAACTCATGTCATGTAATCTTCTCTTCAAGGTTTTGGATCTTGTTCTCGAGGTTGGTTATCTTGGATTCTCGTCGCGCAAGTGCTGCTTTAATATCTTTCATTTCACTTTCTAGAGCGACGATGTAGTCCCTGATATTGTCAGGAATAATCATACCTGAGTGAATCCTTTGAAGGGAGTGGAGTTGGAGGGGGAGTCAGCCATGTTTGTTGTTGATGTTCCCTGGGTGGTGGTGGTGAGGGGGGTTGATGATACACCGGCGTCCTGCTGGGTAGACAAGTTGAGTTGTAGAGTCCTTGGTGTTATTCTTTTCTTACTGCTGTTGATTCTTCTGCGATATCCTTTCATAGTATCACTAAAGTAGATACTGTGAAGCTATGGAGGAGATGGCTTGATTTCCCTGAGCTTAAGTGACTGGCAGCGGAAGCGGTGTTTGGGTTAGCAGGGCTGTCTTCCTTAGATCTTCTATTTTGTCAAGGTTTGGGTTTCTTGAAGAATAAGAGCTGCTGGGATGCCGCTGCTACCGCCGCTGCTGTGCCATGTACTTATGCAACATGTGTAAAAAAAATTATAATTTTCCTATAATTGTTAATATAATGTAATATAAATGTTAAGTGGTAATGTAAATATGGCGTATTAATGGCAGTCAAACTACCAAATTACTTGTGAGGAAGCGAGGGAGTGCTTCCAACTGAGTGGGGGAGGAGGGGTTGTGTAGAGAGTGTGGAAGGTTGACTGCTGGTCGTCTTGACTCTTAATTTGACCCAAAGGAAGAGGTCATAGAAAGAAAACAGAATCTGAGCGATTACTGCCCAAGTGGCCGTCCTGAGAAGTGGATTACTGCCCTGGTGGCCGTCTTGAGAGGTGGATTACTGCCCTGGTGGCCGTCCTGAGAGGTGGATTACTGCCCAAGTGGCCGTCCTGAGAGGTAGATTACTGCCCAGGTGGCCGTCCTGAGAGGTGGATTTAGTTCTTTCAAGAAATTTGGAAATCGGCCGAATCTTCAAATGAAATTATCTAAGGTGTAATAGAAGCGATATCGTCAGAAACTGATAAAGTTCGCACCACATGTAATGTACGCCTCCCAGTGTATTAATTCTCACTACAGGTATGTTAATTTACATTGATCAGTATGAATTGCTTACCTAAAAGGACGCGTTAGGATATAACACCAAAATCTTAATTTGTTGAATAATCCTTAATATATTTTATATTTTTAATCGTGTAATTGATTTTTATTTACATAAAATTACCCAGGTAAATTACGCAGGTCAAGTAAATTATATTACAGTACAGTCCACTTATAATTTGTCAGTGCTACTGGTATAAATTTTCAAATAATTTTAAGAACTAGATGTTGTAATAATAATTTAAGATCCATACGTGTGAGACGTGAAGTGAGAAGGCAGACACTAAGGAGGGACATTATTCTGTTAGTGGGTTGGATTTGTGAAGGACCTGCCTAGTATGGGCCAACAGGCCTACTGCAGTGTTCCTCCTTTCTTATGTTCTTACGTTCTTATTGTGACCTGATGTCCTTAAGTCCTATTTGACTCGGAGGTTCATCAATATCAGTAAGTGTACATTGATGTACCAAAGTTTCTTTACAATTATGGGGGTGAAATGTAAATTCAGGAAACTGCCTGTAAAATTTACCTACAAAATTTCTCACACAACATATGGGAATCTTTATTAAGGAAGCGTTTCGCCACACAGTGGCTTCATCAGTCTAATACAAAGCAGAAAGGGGTAAAGAGAGGAGGAGTTTGAGGTAATCAGTCCCTCAGGTGGAATCAATGAGTTCAGTTCATCACTCTTACAGAAAGTACAACATATGGCCGGAGAAGTGACTTATATACTGCAGTCAAGTGAGTTGAAGCAGGAGGAGGCGGGGTCACAATGGAACCATCCACTAGTGTAAGTAGGTCTTCGTCCAAAGGTTGGACAACTGTTGAAGAATTCCTTTTATCAAAGTCCCATTATGTGTTACATTCTAAGAATGTAACACATAATGATCCTGATGTATCTGTCAGGTCTCACAAATGGAAAAACAATATCCTGTTGTTAATAATCTTCATAATTCATCCCATAAAAAGGGCTGCATAGGCACATATCAAGTGGCAGGAATCATAAATAAAAGTTCTCCACAACAAATTAAGAGAAATAGGCCCGGTTAATAATGGGCAAGTCAAGCAAAAGAGGAGTTATCCTTTTTACAAGGGTTCGCATTTCTCCATGAACCATTTTGGGAGGTTAAGGTGGAAAGATTAGAAGAACCTGACTGACGTACCAGATGTTTAGGCAGTCATAATGTAAAGGATTTTTATGCCAGACTGAATAATTGTTATCAGTGCCACAAAGGAAGGCATCATATGGTAATGTGTAAAGGTTTAAATAACAGTAATAATGATAATAATGTTGATGACCCTGACACAACAGTTACTAATGTGAAAATTGCTGCTAATGTTAATAATGAAAGCATAGCTGAAGTGCCTTACCTGTGGTGAACGTAGAAATTCGGGATAAAAGGCATAAATTAAAAAAATGTAACTGCATTACTGGACCAAGGATCTCAACGCACGTTCATAAAACGTAGCTGCCTTAATTGTATGAAAATGCAAAAGGGCCCAGTTGTACGAAAATCTCTACAGAAAATCTCTACAATTGGGCTTAGTGAAGCTACTGAAAGGCTTTCACAAAATGGTGTAAAATTGGCACCTTCTTGTGTAAGTAATGACTCAGTGGGGCCAACAAATCTTCCAATAGGGAGTGATTATTAGGCTTCATTTGTAAATGGTATAGTAAGAAAATGTGGTGTTACACTTCTAAAAAACAGCAGGAGGTCATGTAATATATGGTAAGCTTCCTCGCTCTAATAATAATTAAATGGAACAGTAAATATTTATTAGTGTTATAATCTAATAAAATTACATTAAGAGCCTTGCTTGCTGAAGTTTCCATCCAAGTGCTTCGATCCACTAGGCTTAGTGTTACCCCTTGCAATAAGAGAGAAATTGTTAATACAAGAAGCGGGAACACTTAAATGTGCTTGGGATGAAGCTCTACCTTAAGAATTTATTAAAAAGTGGGAAAAATTAATAGGTGATTATGTAAAGAAACTGCTGTTGGAATTCCCACGTAATGTAGCAAGTCAAGATGGTGAAGTATATATTACACTTTTTTTGTGGTTTCAAAATTGACGTATGGAGCAGTTGCTTATATTTACTGTAATAAATTTTATTTCTCTTGTCATGTCTAAGGCTAAGTAACTCCAATTACAACGCGTACATTGCCTCAGTTGTAATTAACAGTCATTTACAAAGGTGTCAAATTAGTTAAATACATAAGAGATAAATTGCAAGAGATAAATATTAGCGACACTGATTTGGTCTGATAATGAGGTGTCCTTACAATGGTAATGGTAACACTAACATTGTGTATGTACAACACAGAAATCGCTGAAATTACAAATGCAAGAGAAATATAAAATTTTGACTAGAATCCAGCTGATTTTGTGCCAAGAGGCGTGACTTATGATAAATCTGTGAATACTGTATCATAGTTCAAGGGACCGAGTTGGTTGGTAAATAAAATTAATTGACCTTTATAAAAGGCACATATAGCAACTGTTGAAATTATTGTAACCACCATTCCAATAGTTTGTCCCTCACTGGCCATTGATATTACTAGGTATTCTTTCTTACCCATACTAATTAATGTAACATTGTTAGTGTTTAAATTTATAAACCAAAGGAATATTTCACATAATTTTCCACATTCTCTAAAATACTGGATTCAGATGTGCAAGAAGAAATATATGGAGATGAAATTAAACTTTTGGAAAATTACATTTATCTGAATGTATCATTATATACATAACAGTAAATGAACAAAGATAATTATTATTTATCAGTTAGACAAGTAGGAATTTGGGACACCTTGGTCGCAAAAAATGTCCCCCTTCGATACCTACCACTGTCATATCCACAAGTTGCTCTGGACCTATTAATTATAAATGAAATATACATACACCAGGAATGCTGGTAAATATATAAATTTTGTGGACTGTATATTAAATTAAAAAAATGATTACATATAAACACATTTATATAACAGAAGGAGAATATCTTAATATCACTCACCAATTTGACTGGAGATTAATGTGTCATGTACAGGACCCCCCCTTTTGCCTACATTTATGAAAAATTTACTGGCCAGAATTTAAACATAAATTAGACAGCTTATCTGAGGTTCCTGGAGTTGTCCTGTCCTGTCGCCTGATATCTCAAGTTATGCAGGAATGCACATCCAACAATTTCGCCTCCTATTGGAGAGGTGTCAGCCCAATTTTAACCTCTAGAGCACGAAAAATTCTTCCCATTACACAATGTCTGTTACTCCAATTCAAAACAACAATGGCGAGTGTCTTCTGCACAGGCGCAGGCTAAGTTTCCCATTTTCTGTGACATAAATATTATTAAATACAGTATGGCCATCTATTTACATATAACTACTGTATTTCTGAAAAATATATACAGTATTTTCCACACTGCGGCCGGGCGGAGCTCGTTGCTAAACGACTCAAATTGCTCATTTGGCAATGGTGGAAGACCTGGGTACATATAGGATCTGGCATCTACACGGCTACATATTACACAAGATTTAATCACTCTTTTTACACTTTGCTGTCCTTGTGGAATCCAGAAAGTTTCCCTAATACAATTTAAGGTATCTTGTACCCCACCATGCATTACATTTTTATGGGCATTTAGAACAATTAAATTTGTTAGATGATGAGTTTTGGGCAGTAAGATAGGGTGTTTAGCATAATCACCCAATTCAGCATTTTGTAACCTACCTCTGCACCTAATTACATTGTTCTCTAAATACAGCCCCAATTTCTCTATTATGGAACCTTTCACAATTTTTCTTTCCATCATCAATTCAATCTCATTTCCATAGATTTCCTCCTGTACCCTCTTTATCCAATATTCAAGAGTATGTGAAAACTTAAATGAAATATTCATCTTGTTTAGAAATTTAAACACCAACTTAGTTACATTGATTAGTTTGAGTAAAGAAGAATACCTATTTATGTCACTGGCTAAGGGAGGACAAACTATTGGAGCGGCGGTCACAGTAATTTCAACAGGAGCAATATACGCCTTTTGTACAGGCCAATTAGCTTTATTTACCAACTCGGCTCTTTAAACCATGATACAGCATCTGCAAATTTAGCATAAGGTAAACCTCGAGACAAGAAATCAGCTGGATTCTCCTCACCTGGTATACGATTAAATGTTAACATATGCTGACCCAAACTATTATACTTCTCTTGCATCTGATTAATTTCAGAGACTCCGTTTTGTACGTACACAATTTTACTGTTTCCATTACGAATCCATTGTAAGGATACCTCATTATCAGACCAAATTACAGTGTTGATAATATTTATCTCCTGCAACTTATTTCTTATATAATTAGCTAATTTGACACCTACGTAAATGGCTGTTAATTCCAACTGAGGCAAGGTACGTGATTTAATTGGAGACACTTTAGCCTTAGACATAACAAGAGAAATAACACTATTACATTGAAGGTAAGCAACTGCTCCATATGCCAATTTTGAAGCATCACAAAAAATGTGGAGTACATTTTTCCTATTTGGATTGGCCACCTGGTGTGGGAACTCCAACATTGGAATTTTCTCATAATCACCAATTAATTCATCCCACCTGTTAATGAATTTCATCCCAAGCACATTTAAGTTTCCATGCTTCCTGAATTAATAATTTCCCTCTTATAGTAAGGGGTGACACTAAACCTAGTGGATCAAAACATTTGGAAACTTCAGCAAGCAAAACTCTCTTAGTTAATTTATTGGGCATACTGTAATTATTAGGTTTTAACATTAACAAATCTCTCTCAGTATCCCAAGTTAATCCTAATACATTACTACATTTTGGCACTTCATCTCCAGGATAATCTTTACTTATTTTGTCCTTTAATTTGGACGAATTACTATTCCATTCCCTCAGAGGCATATTTGCAATTTGCATTATTTTATTAGCCTCTCCATAAGTCATTAACAGTTCCTCTTCAGTTGACGTCACACCCAGGAAATTGTCCACATAAAATTGTTTGCTCATTACTTTACTCAATGGACTTCCCATACGTTTAAGGTGTGCATTTATCGTCGCTTGAAGTAGGAATGGACTGGAAGTAGCACCAAATAATACGCTCCTAAAGCGAAAGGTTTTTCAGAGGGCTAAGTGGGTCAATAGGATCCTCAGGCCATAAGAAGCGGGTACAATCCCGGTCAGCCTCTTGTAAACCCACTCTTAGGAAAGCTTTACTTATGTCAGCCGTAAAGTCATAATGAAATTTAATAAGATATCTCCTAATTTTTCCGTCAACGACGGACTTGTCATCAAACAGTCATTTAAACTAGGTACATTTTTGTTACTCCTGGCACTACAATTAAACACAATCCTCAAATGAGTGGTCTTAGAGTCCTTCTTCACTCCGTGATGTGGCAAATAGTGACCATAAATTTTGGCTTGCTCAGGAGGTACTGCTTCTATAAATTTATTAATTAACTGCTCAGCAATTATATTATAGGCAGTTAACAATTCTGGTGTCTTACTCAGTTCGCGGAGCTGAGCATTTAATTGTCCATATGCCATTCTGTAATTAGTGGGCAATTCTGGATGGTTCAGTCTCCACGGAAGTCGTACCCAGTATTGTCCAGATTCAAATTTTACATCTCTCAGGTATTGCTCCTGAGTAAGAGAATCGTCTGGACTTTCTTCATTTACATTTATTCCAATGCTGTCTAATTCCCACAATTTATGCACTGGAAGAATTATACTGGGGTACGATTTCATGAGTAAGACACACAGTTATGGTATTTGCAGTTTCCTCTAGTCATGAATCATTATTACGAGGAATCCTACCATACATTAAATGGCCTCCTGCAGTCTTCAAAAGGGTGACACCACATTTCTTTACCATACCCTTTACAAAGGAGGCATAATAGTCACTACCTATCAAAATATTTATTGGGCCTATAGAATCATCACTTACACCTGAAGGTGCTAAATTTACATTGTGTGAAAGTCTGTAGCTTTACTAAGCCTTACTGTAGATATTTTCTCTGGAAGTCTATCTACAATTACTGCATTAACACGTTTTTTTTCATTGCCCAACCTGACAGTTACATAAACAGTGTCATACAATTGAGACCTTATATCCGAGAGAAAACCAGATAATTTTAAAGTTGTGGGATCTCCCATCTGTACTTTCATACCATCAAGACATTTACGTTTTATGAAAGTACGCTGGGATCCCTGGTCCAATAATGCATTTACATTTTTAGATTTATGCCTTTTATCATCAATTTTTACCTGTAACACAGGTAAGGCTACTTCAGCAAAACCATCATTATTAACATTAGCAGCAATTTTTACATTAGCTACTGTTGTGTCATAATTGTCAACATTATCATTATTATCAACATTGTCATATAGACCCTTACACGTGACTATATGGTGTCTTCCTTTTTGACATTGATAACAGTTGTTTAATTTGGCATGACAATCCTTTACATTGTGATTACCTAAACACCTGATACATCTGTCAAGTTCCTCCAATCTTTCAACTTTATCATTCCATGAATTGTATGCATTGCAATTCTTAGAAAAATGAGTACCCTTACAGAAAAGACAATCTCTCTTTTCTTTGACTGGTTTCTTATTAACTGGGCTACTCTTAGGAGGGTACTTATTCTTCTTACCTTGTGGAGAATCATTATTTCTGATTCCTGCTACTTGATATGCACCTATGCAACTCTTTTTAGAAAATGAATTTTGATTATTAGCATTAGGATAACTTTTCCCTTTGTGAAACTTGACAGATACCTCAGAGTTATTATGTGTTGCATCTTTAAAATGAGTTGGTTGGCTGGTCTGCAACTGCACAATTAATTCTTGTAGACCTAGTCTTATTTCCTCCAGTCCAAAATAACCCTTGTGATATTTGTTGGAGAGCCATTCAAGTGTTTTATAATTTAATTTATTCTGTACAATGGCACTCAATAACCAGTCTGATTCCTTCAGATTATATTTATTACTTAAAGTTTTGAGAGTGCTCTCCAGTTTAACTCTAAACTGCTGTAAACCTTTGTAAGTGTGATCTGGAGATTTTAAATTAACAATGATATTCACTAGATCCAACCAACTTTGTTCTACATTACCATAAGTGACTTTCAACAAGTCAACTGCTTCCTTGTAAGAGTCATCTACATTGGGAAAGGCTTGTATCAGTATGTGAGCAACTCCTCTTACCTGTCCTTTTAGGTAAAATAATTTAGTTACACAGGCTAGGTCACTCCTGTCATGCACAGCTGCTTTAAAATTTGACCAAAATTCCTCCCAGTTTTCTCCAGGATTAAACACAGGCAAACATAATTCTGGGAGTTTTGGCAAAGACATATTATTTGTTGGAGCAGACTGATTAACTGCCTGGTTTACACATTTTAATTTATTCAAGGCCTGACTTTTACAAGAAAGAATCTTTTCTTCTAATTCATAATACTGATCTACTTCAGTCTCATCTACATAGTTTACTAACAAATCTCCTTCATATTTGTTGTAATATAATTTGTATGAATCATATCTATTACCTAAAGCATCTAAATGCAATTTTAAATCATCAGTATTCACAGTTTCTTGATTCATTAATTCCAAACATTTATTATATGCCTTGGTTACTTGAACTTTTCTAGCCTGTAGTGATGCTTTCTTTACTCTATATTCCATATGTTTGTCTTCTATATTAATTTCCTCATTTTCAGCCATGATGCAATGTATTAAATTCAACTTAATAACACTGATTATGTACTAAATTATGCACTTTATAAAGGTAAATAGTACAACTTACCTTTGAATAAATCCTAGCTACTTGAGCTTAGCAATTACATGTAAGAAAATAATATAAACTTCAAATGTACATTAATACAAACAAACCTTTAGCCAGACTTGGCTTATCAAAATTAATATTATACAAATTAATAAATCCTTGCCAGAATTTGGCATAGCAAAATTAATATTATACACATTATGTTTGGTAGCAGAGCAGGAGATGCACAAATTAACATTAAGTTCGACAACACTCTAATTACCAGACATAATGAGGGCAAATTCCTAGGCCTATACCTTGACAACAACCTGAATTTCAGCACCCATATCCAACACATAACCAAAAAAGTATCCAAAACGATTGGGATCCTCTCCAAGATACGATACTACGTGCCGCAAAATACCCTTCTCACACTATACCACTCACTTATTTATCCATACCTCACCTATTCTATTTGTGCTTGGGGATCAACTGCAGCAACACACCTAAAGCCAATAATAACCCAACAAAAAGCCGCAGTAAGAATAATCACTAAATCCCATCCCTGGCAACACACCCCCCCACTCTTCATAGATCTAAACTTACTCCCTGTTCAGTACATCCACACTTACTACTATGCAGTCTACATCTACAGGACCTTAAACTCCAATATCAACCTTGACCTAAAACGCTTTCTTGATAGTTGTGACAGAACCCACAGGCATAACACCAGACACAAACATCTCTACGACATTCCCCGTGTCCGACTAAACCTTTACAAAAATTCAATGTATGTCAAAGGCCCTAAAATCTGGAACACCCTACCTGAGAACTCTAGAACTGCAGACACATTCATCACCTTCAAAACTACCATTAGAAAACATCTTATCTCCCTGATACACCCCATGAGCTAACTACACGAATACCACCTGGTGGTTCACACTTACACTCACTCACCCATTTGACCATAAACAGAAATATTAATCTCAATCTTAAAATAATGAATCCTGTGATACTCCAATACTGAAACTTTGTACTGTGCCAAAACAAAAGCATTCACATTGCTAAACTCACAAACTAGTATTTAGTCACTTAGCCATAATACCAACTTACCTCATAATTTGTAATATTTTAATATTAAGAATTAAACTAAGTCTGCCCGAAATGCCTAGCCATGCTAGGTGATTTAGTGGTACACTCTGTAATCATTATTTTACTACATGTAAACCACACAGTAACCAAATTCTGTAAACTCAGCATTGTAAGCCTTATAGAGAATAAACTTTGAATTGAATTGAATTGAATTAATATATCAATTACACATACACTGATATAAATCTTGGCCAGAATTGTCTTATCAAATTAATATTATACAAATTAATGTAAACTTAGCCAGACTTGACTTATCAAAATTAATACTGTAATAATTATAATCCACTACACATTAAGTAAATTTGTGAACTTAACATCCACCTCCAGTTATTTCACATATAATTATTAAGTAATTAACTAATTAATGACTTCACTAATTACATCCGGTTCGAAGGACCAATGGGCAAATTAAATGTGGAAAATTACATTTATCTGAATGTATCATTATATACATAACAGTAAATGAACAAAGATAATTATTATTTATCAGTTAGACAAGTAGGAGTTTGGGACACCTAGGTCACAAAAAATGTCCCCCTTTGATACCTACCACTGTCATATCCACAAGTTGCTCTGGACCTATTAATTATAAATGAAATATAAATACACCAGGAATGCTGGTAAATATATAAATTTTGTGGACTGTATATTAAATTAAAAAATGATTATATATACCTGGAGTTTACCTGGAGAGAGTTCCGGGGGTCAACGCCCCTGCGGCCCGGTCTGAGACCAGGCCTCCTGGTGGATCAGAGCCTGATCAACCAGGCTGTTGCTGCTGGCTGCACGCAAACCAACATACGAGCCACAGCCCGGCTGATCCGGAACTGACTTTAGGTGCTTGTCCAGTGCCAGCTTGAAGACTGCCAGGGGTCTGTTGGTAATCCCCCTTATGTGTGCTGGGAGGCAGTTGAACAGTCTCGGGCCCCTGACACTTATTGTATGGTCTCTTAACGTGCTAGTGACACCCCTGCTTTTCATTGGGGGGATGGTGCATCGTCTGCCAAGTCTTTTGCTTTCGTAGTGGGTGATTTTCGTGTGCAAGTTCGGTACTAGTCCCTCTAGGATTTTCCAGGTGTATATAATCATGTATCTCTCCCTCCTGCGTTCCAGGGAATACAGGTTTAGGAACTTCAAGCGCTCCCAATAATTGAGGTGTTTTATCTCCGTTATGCGCGCCGTGAAAGTTCTCTGTACATTTTCTAGGTCGGCAATTTCACCTGCCTTGAAAGGTGCTGTTAGTGTGCAGCAATATTCCAGCCTAGATAGAACAAGTGACCTGAAGAGTGTCATCATGGGCTTGGCCTCCCTAGTTTTGAAGGTTCTCATTATCCATCCTGTCATTTTTCTAGCAGATGCGATTGATACAGTGTTATGGTCCTTGAAGGTGAGATCCTCCGACATGATCACTCCCAGGTCTTTGACGTTGGTGTTTCGCTCTATTTTGTGGCCAGAATTTGTTTTGTACTCTGATGAAGATTTAATTTCCTCATGTTTACCATATCTGAGTAATTGAAATTTCTCATTGTTGAACTTCATATTGTTTTCTGCAGCCCACTGAAAGATTTGGTTGATGTCTGCCTGGAGCTTTGCAGTGTCTGCAATGGAAGACACTGTCATGCAGATTCGGGTGTCATCTGCAAAGGAAGACACGGTGCTGTGGCTGACATCCTTGTCTATGTCGGATATAAGGATGAGGAACAAGATGGGAGCGAGTACTGTGCCTTGTGGAACAGAGCTTTTCACCGTAGCTGCCTCGGACTTTACTCTGTTGACGACTACTCTCTGTGTTCTGTTAGTGAGGAAATTATAGATCCATCGACCGACTTTTCCTGTTATTCCTTTAGCACGCATTTTGTGCGCTATTACGCCATGGTCACACTTGTCGAAGGCTTTTGCAAAGTCTGTATATATTACATCTGCATTCTTTTTGTCTTCTAGTGCATTTAGGACCTTGTCGTAGTGGTCCAATAGTTGAGACAGACAGGAGCGACCTGTTCTAAACCCATGTTGCCCTGGGTTGTGTAACTGATGGGTTTCTAGATGCGTGGTGATCTTGCTTCTTAGGACCCTTTCAAAGATTTTTATGATATGGGATGTTAGTGCTATTGGTCTGTAGTTCTTTGCTGTTGCTTTACTGCCCCCTTTGTGGAGTGGGGCTATGTCTGTTGTTTTTAGTAACTGTGGGACGACCCCCGTGTCCATGCTCCCTCTCCATAGGATGGAAAAGGCTCGTGATAGGGGCTTCTTGCAGTTCTTGATGAACACAGAGTTCCATGAGTCTGGCCCTGGGGCAGAGTGCATGGGCATGTCATTTATCGCCTGTTCGAAGTCATTTGGCGTCAGGATAACATCGGATAGGCTTGTGTTAATCAAATTTTGTGGCTCTCTCATAAAAAATTCATTTTGATCTTCGACTCTCAGTCTGGTTAGCGGCTTGCTAAAAACTGAGTCATATTGGGACTTGAGTAGCTCACTCATTTCCTTGTTGTCATCTGTGTAGGACCCATCTTGTTTAAGTAGGGGCCCAATACTGGACGTTGTTCTCGTTTTTGATTTGGCATAGGAGAAGAAATACTTTGGGTTTCTTTCGATTTCATTTATGGCTTTTAGTTCTTCCCGCGATTCCTGACTCCTAAAGGATTCTTTTAGCTTAAGTTCGATGCTTGCTATTTCTCTGACCAGTGTCTCCCTACGCATTTCAGATATATTGACCTCTTTTAGCCGCTCTGTTATTCTTTTCCGTCGCCTGTAAAGGGAGCGCCTGTCTCTTTCTGTTTTACATCTACTCCTCCTTTTTCTTAGAGGAATAAGCCTTGTGCATACATCGAGTGCTACCGAGTTAATCTGTTCTAGGCATAAGTTGGGGTCTGTGTTGCTTAGTATATCTTCCCAGCTTATATCGGTTAGGACTTGGTTTACTTGGTCCCACTTTATGTTTTTGTTATTGAAGTTGAATTTGGTGAATGCTCCCTCGTGACTAATCTCATTATGTCGGTCTGGGGCTCCGCGCATACATGACTGAACCTCAATTATGTTGTGATCTGAGTATATTGTTTTTGATATGGTGATATTTCTTATCAGATCATCATTGTTAGTGAAGATGAGGTCTAGTGTATTCTCCAGTCTAGTAGGCTCTATTATTTGCTGGTTTAAATTGAATTTTGTGCAGAGATTTAAAAGCTCGCGTGAGTGTGAGTTTTCATCAGAGCTGCCTCCTGGTGTTATTACTGCAACAATATTATTTGCTATATTCCTCCATTTTAGGTGCCTTAAGTTGAAATCCCCCAGGAGCAAGATGTTGGGTGCAGGAGCTGGAAGGTTTTCCAGACAGTGGTCAATTTTTAACAGCTGTTCCTGGAATTGCTGGGATGTTGCATCCAGAGGCTTGTAGACTATCACAATGACTAGGTTTTGGTTCTCGACCTTTACTGCTAAAACTTCCACTACATCGTTTGAGGCATTTAGCAGTTCTGTGCAAACAAGTGACTCTGCAATGTACAGGCCAACACATTTACATAACAGAAGGAGAATATCTTAATATCACTCACCAATTTGACTGGAGATTAATGTGTCATGTACAGGATCCCCCCCTTTTGCCTACATTTATGAAAAATATACTGGCCAGAATTTAAACATAAATTAGACAGCTTATCTGAGGTTCCTGGAGTTGTCCTGTCCTGTTGCCTGATATCTCAAGTTATGCAGGAATGCACATCTAACAATTTCGCCTCCTATTTGAGAGGTGTCAGCCCAGTTTTAACCTCTAGAGCACGAAAAATTCTTCTCATTACACAATGTCTGTTACTCCAATTCAAAACAACAATGGCAAGTGTCTTCTGTGCAGGTGCAGGCTCAGTTTCCCATTTTCTATGACATAAATATTATTAAATACAGTATGGCCATCTATTTACATATAACTGCTGTATTTCTGGAAAATATATACAGTATTTTCCACAAAACTGTTGTTAAAAGGAAAAATTATAAAAAGGTTCAGTAACAGATGAATTAGGGTTGTATATAGTTGATGTAATTAAATGTATAGATAGTTAATATGCTGAATTATGTAAATATGTAATGTACTGTATCATTAAAAATGTAAAAATTGTAAAGCAAGATGGAGTACAAAAATTTCAATTAAGTTGCGTATCAACGACCTCTGCTTGGCCACAATGTGGAATTTTTTTTTATAATTTTCCTAAATTCAGCATGTATAAATATGAATAGTATAATACATAGTAATTGCATATTAAAACATGATACTGATCTTGACCCTTCAAGAAATTTTGTGCGGAGGAGGGGATGCTATAATTAATTAACATGTGAACATTGGTTGTGCTGATGCTGAAATTTAATCCAGCATCATCAAGGCCATAATTGAGCGGATCGCCCTGAATTTGTAATTGGAGCCCTGCTTAATGTCCCCCGCTGAAGAATTGGGATAAATAGTGTGGAACACTCTTACAATTCAGCAACAAGGATGGAAAAATAGAGGACTCCAATTCTTCCTAGCAGCACACCTTAGCTGCATGATGCTCACCCATAATGTACAGTAGTTTTGCGTTGGCCATTCTAAATTCTAGCTGTTAGGGTAGGGTTAGGGTGTGTTCCACAAATAATAAGTGTTAGTAATTAAATGGTGAGTATTCAGGTTAAATTTCCCTTTCTTTTTGTTGGTATAATATGCATGTATGAGTAGTTTGATGTTGTGGACCCATCGACCCATTTATAAGTCACAAACCCAATATACAGTCCACTATATTATAATTTACTATTATTGGTATTAATTTTTATACTGTAATTTTTTATAGGCTGGACTTATTTTGTGGGCGGGAAAGAGTGTGTGTGGGTCATCGATGGAGAGGTATTGTGCAGCCTAGTACCTCTAAAATCCCATGTAGCTCTGAAGTACAACTAATCTTGGTGACTTTAATAAATTGTTGCTTAGTTATACCCCGCGTAAATTATGTGGATGAAATAATTCAGGAATGTACCCGTGAACTTCATCCCATAATTTCCCACACAGGGTGAACTGTAGTAGATGCGATCAGAACACCGAGGGTAGGCATGCTATGTCCCATTCAGACGACGCACTCAAGTTGCTTAATATCTTGAGGGAGGCGCTGTAGATTGCTGGAGGCGTCCGAAAGGCAGCAGAGGAGGGTGGCCCATTACTGAAAAATGTCATCTTTCATCAGCTTCAAATATTTTCCATTGTTGGTCTTTGTTAAAGCACAGCTTGGCACTCTTAGCTGTATAAATTACGATTTGCCTATTTTAATAAGTAAATAGTTTAGCATGTAATAGGTAGAGAATGCATCTTTCAATTAGCTTTAAACCGTAAATGCTGGTGTATCAATTTTGGAAGTATTTTTATATTAATTTGGGTTATATGAATTCCAATTTGCCTATTTTACCAATTTTATCTAATTCTATTTTTCACAAAATCATAATAATAAAAAACTGTTCTTACAGGATTGTAGAGCATTTCAAATAGAAAAGAATACTGGGAAAATATATAAATTCACTTTTATATGGCGGTTTTAAGTTTAATGACTGGAGACTTTCTTAGTTTTGTGCCTTCCCTTGATCATTCTACTGGGGAGCCTGTTCCTCGAGTCTGGCCTGCAGGAGACTCGGGGCAGTGATGAGTCTGTCCAGATGGAACCCAGTTTAGGGGCGTGGGGGTCTCGCCGCCCTGGCACTGCAGCTGCTGGTCGAGGCCCAGGAATGTTGTGACACCTTGAAAGCTATTCAGCTGACATCTGTTGCAGAGGAAGTGGTTTCCAAATTTAACCAATGTTTATTTGCAGAGTTGAACTCAAGAGGAAAACTCTAAGAACGTATGCGACCAAGTGGTCATGTTAAGAATGGAAAGCTGGATAATCACCAGGTTACCAGGGTTTAGACCTCCCTTTATAAAAATTTGTGTGTGTGATTTTGAGATTTATGGTGCTTTTTTTTAAGTCACTTAAAGGGTTTGTAAAAATGCTCCATAAAAACAGTGTCAGTGCTTAAGCAGACGCCAACTGAACGACAGGTAGACGAGTATTAGACGAGTGAGGTGAGGAATGTAGCGTCATTACTGAGTCTCACCAGTCGAGCAGTCAATGAAAAGATGTACTGGAGCAAAGTTAAGTAGTGTGTATTTATTATCTTTTTTTTTTTGGTAATGTTTAGATCATAGGTTATTTCTGGTGAATTTTCTTTTTTACTATAAGGTTGACCTTGGTATTGAACCTGGCCCCTGGTATTTATGTGTGGGTCATGGAAGCCTACTGCTGTGGATATGTATTTCATATAGCCTAATTTTAATTAACTAGTAGCAGTGTTCTAGTGAGCTATTTTGTAATATGTGAAATGTGTAGAAGGCAGGTTTTGTATTTTATATATTCTTACTGATAATATATGTTTATTTTTGTAAAGGCGAGTTTATCTGCCCTTAAAGTATTGACCACTTGTTGAACATTTTGTGCATTTCAGGATGGTTTATTGTTATATAACTTTATACATACCCCTAGACAAGGTACTTTTACCCCCCCCCATCTCCATTTTAATTTCGAAACACTACTACACACAGTGTATTAAACTACAATTTTGGCTACTACACCCAGTGTATTAAACCACAACATTTGCTACTACACCCAGTGTATTAAACCACTAACTGGTCAAGTCACTACTACACACAGTGCATTAAACCGTTAGCTAGTCAACTAGCTACTACACAGTGTACTAAACCACTAGCTAGTCAACTACTACACACAGTGTACTAAACCACTGGCTAGTCAACTACTACACACAGTGAACTAAACCAGTAGCTAGTCAGCTAAGAACTACACACAGTGTGCTAAACCACTAGCTAGTCAACTCACTACTACACACAGTGTACTAAGCCACTAGCTAGTCTACTACACACAGTGTACTAAACCACTAACTAGTCAACTCACTACTACACGCAGTGTACTAAACCACTAGATAGTCAACTAATTGCTACACACAGTGTACTAAACCACTAGCTAGTCAACTAGCTACTACACAGTGCACTAAACCACTAGCTAGTCTGCTACACACAGTGTACTAAACCACTAGCTAGTCAACTAAGTACTACACACTGTACTAAACCACTAGCTAGTCAACTACCACACACAGTGTACTAAACCACTAGCTAATCAATTCCCTACTACACACAGTGTACTAAACCACTAGCTAGTCAACTACCACACACAGTGTACTAAACCACTAGCTAGTCAACTAAGTACTACACACTGTACTAAACCACTAGCTAGTCAACTACCACACACAGTGTACTAAACCACTAGCTAGTCAACTACCACACACAGTGTACTAAACTACTAGCTAGTCAACTCACTACTACACACAGTGTACTAAACCAATAGCTAATCAGCTCACTACTACACACAGTGAATTAAAATAATTGTTGCCAAATAGGTTCGGCTAAATAATTAGTCTTGGTAAAGCTATTTATGCCGCACCCGGTCCACATGTGTGAGATAGCCGGCCAGTTCTTGCCCAGGGGGCCAAGCCTTGGTTAATCCGAATGGATTAATGCCAGTCAATGGCCTGTCTTACCCCAACACCAGGATAAGACAATATTTTGCAATATACATCATGTCTCTTTTAAAGTAGGACAACACTTAGATATGTCTAACATCACCTGTTGCCATGACACCGCATGTCAGACTCTAACCTAGTTTACTGTGTCTCAGTCTAGAGTAGGATTTCTGATTTCGGTGTAATTATGTAATAGCAGCCTGGCAGGTAGGATTCCAGTGAGGCGCTTCGTGTCTCCCTGACGCGTTAATGTCCTCATCCCAGCTGCATATTGTTACTGCTTCACGCTTGCTTTTGTGAGGCAGGCAGTCTCCTTCCCGCTATCCCTCTCCTCTCTCTCTCTCTCTCTCTCTCTCTCTCTCTCTCTCTCTCTCTCTCTCTCTCTCTCTCTCTCTCTCTCTCTCTCTCTCTCTCTCTCTCTCTCTCTCTCTCTCTCTCTCTCTCTCTCTCTCTCTCTCTCTCTCTCTCTTTCTCTCTCCTTATACTGTAGTGTACGAGAACTAGATTTGCTTCCATTTATTCCACAAGTTAGTTGGTTTAATATCTTGATTATGCACCCATACCCACCCTGTGGACGGTAGTTAAAAGATTATAGAGTCACAAGGTTTCCATAAAGAAACAAGTGAGCCATTTACATGCTTATATCTGGGCAAAATCGTAATGAGTTATATAATGCAATCATGAATTCGGTCACAAAAATATTACAGCGTAGCTTTGCCTTATCTGATGTCACAGGCTGACCCTAGTTTCTTTATCTCAAAAAAACGACTGAATATGTGTAAATATAATACTTAGCAGCATATATGCAAGTATTTGCGTAATACTATGTAGTGATCATCATAGTGTATAAGTGATCATGTTGTCTAGTCATCTGTATTTTCTTAACAGCAAATAAATCATACCATCACTTGTCCAATGCAACGCACTCACATGTTAATGATTGTTGCACCTCAGGGCAGTGGACGTTCAGTTATCTATGTAAAGGTTAACGTGTATTCATCTGCACGAGAATAGAATTCAAAGAAGAGGTTGAAGTTGACATACCATGCCAAGGAATCAATCGCATTCTCATGGCACAGATTGAATGATATCAACGCTCTGCTCCACTGAGAACCACTCTAAGACTCCAGTCATCAACGCTACGATGTAGATTGTCAAAAATTCATGATGAACGTACGTACTTTTATCAAGAGGCCACTGTTCCATATCCAGTCACAAGAGTTAGGAATAACCACAGCAACAAGAGCAGTATGACTGCAAAGCAAAAAGCTGACAAGTTGTGTTAGGGAAATGCTACAAGCTAAGTCAAAGATTAAATAATGGACTGGAATGGGACTTATCTTGAAAGACAGCTTTCGCCTACACAGCCGTCCCTGTAACAAATGTCTTGAGAAGCTGTCGTATGCAATCGTTAAGGGCTGAAAATAAAATGTAAGTTTAATTACCCCTAGTGGGTGTTATATCAGTATTTTTCAATACTGAATGTGGAGAAATTTTCTCCAGGAGGGGGGTATCAGCCCCCATCAGCCCCCTTCAGCCCCCTTCAGCCCCCTTCAGCCCCTTTCAGCCCCTTTCAGCCCAGAAGGGCCCAGCCCTCTCAGAAGGGGCAAATATCTTGTTTACTGCTACAGCGAGTAATTGATCGCAGATGCAGTACGAGTATGCGACGTGGAAGTGGTCAAGCGACCGCCGCTCCTTGCAGTCCACACACGTAAGTTTGTCAGCAATCAGTGAATGAAATATGCTGACATAACACCCCCTAGGGGTAATTTATAATCTTACAAATTATAACTCATTTACAGCCCGTTGAGAGATGACTTCGACAGCTTCTCAAGACCTCGTCTGCAGGGGCGGCTGTGCAGGAGATGAGCTGTCTTTCTAAGTTAAGTTTCCCTATATTTAAACTTAGCTGGTAATCCCATTTCTCAACACTGAATATACGTACTGATGTGGGCTCGATGGCCCTCGTTTCACCAGGTATTGGTACGTCAACTAAGCATAAATGGATATCGGCTGCACAGCCGACCTACCCCTATTATATATATTAGATGTACCTGGGTATTTGTAGTTGACCCGTAGGTGCACCCGGTTATCCATTGTCTTGATTGAAGCAGACGTGTTCTTTGAAGAATGTTACACTACACTCTGTTAGGATCGCAACACTCATTGTTACAATCTGTTCATCAAGTATTGTTTTTATTATTCAAAATCTTATCGCTTAAGAAGCTGATCACACTTCTCTGTAAGTGTTTTGATGTGTTTTTTGAGATACTTTTATGCACAAAAATGTGCGGATCAGTGTTCTTTGTTCGTTATCCCGGCATTAATGTGTCCCATAGCAGGGTTATAAGCAATCTAGCCTGCGGCGTCTCCGTCTACCCCCAGCTTCCCGAAGCACAAAAGAAGTGCCGACAAAGCATATTTCCCCTGCTTGTCAAACTTCCTCCATGAAGCAATGCAGAATGCATGATTCTTGCTGTCTGGCCATACCCAACAATGTACACTATCTTTACCATGGTAATAAAGTGGGTGCAGGATTTTCCTTAATTGTCACCGTCATTCTCTGCTCAGACGTTGTGCTGAGCGGTTGTCAGCTGTTGCTCCTCAGTCCCGACACCTGGTGGAGGAGTGTTTACAACATCAACAACAATGGCGACTGCGTTTCGCCGCCGTGTTAATACTGTTTGTATCTATCACCGGCGAATCAGTAAATGTGTTACTGCCAGCAATCATTCGTGATACATATGGCATTCAACGTGAATCCTTGTGTGGCGTCGCCTTGAATGGAACTACACGGATCTTCGTCAAGTTTTGTGACACTCAGATGTACGAGAAGATTGTGACCCAGTACCAGGATATAAGTAAGCAAGTCACCCCAGCAGTTTCTGTCCAGTTGCATGACGTTTCACGATACTATACGTGGGTACGTGTGAGAAACGTGCCTTTTGAGGCCAATGAAGTTGATATACGTGACGTTTTTGAACGTTATGGGAAGATCCACCTGGTCACCATGGGTAGGTGGTCTGACGGCCACTATAATGGCCTTCAGGAGGGGTCATTTACGTTGAAAATGTCCCTGCGTCAGCCGATTCCTTCGTACGTACAACTGGAGGAGTTTCGTTCCCAGGTGTACGTTACGTACCCTGGACAGAGAAGAACTTGCCGCCTCTGCGGCGCTCTGGATCACATAGCGGCTCAGTGTGTCCAGCGCCAGCCGCCATCGGGGCGTGGTCGTCGACCTGACGGTGAGGTACCCCGTCAGGCTCTGGAAGAGGAGGTTGTCGAGACCTCGCCGCGTATGACATCATGGAGTGCTGAGGTTGATAGGGCCATGCTACTAGAGTCATCTTGTGTGACTCTACCTGGGACTGCCTCCCTTGACGAGGTGGAACATGTGAACAGTGAAATCCCTCTAGCAAGAGAGGCAGGTGAGATGGAAGCCGACATTGTATCTGTGTTAAGTGACCTATTAGCATCGCATGAGTCTGATTCTGTGTTGTGTTCTGATGGGGGGAAATTATGTGCAGATGATGCTGATCAGATAGCTAAAGTGAGAGATTTGGAGAGTTCGAGTTTTCATACTGTTGAGGCAGAAATTCACAAGGAGAACACTCCAAGTACTGACATGTCTGAAGATGCTGTTTCTAGGAAGCGTGCGGCTACCCCGTCCGACTCCGATGATGTCTTGACCCCTGGACAACGTTCAGGGAAGAAGACGTGGTCGGAAATCACGGGTGGGGGGAGGTCGCGCGAGTCCAGGACAGCAGGTAATATCACGGGGATTGCCAAAGGTGCGGGAAGTGCCTTGGGTGCTTGCCGGCGCAAAGAGAAAAAGGGAGTGGTAGCCCCTAGAGGAAAGCCACCTTTAACACAGTTAGGTGTGTAACTATTAATGTTAATGGTTTGAAATCTGTCAGAAAGTGTGTGCAGGTGCGTGAGTGGTTGAATCGTTTTGCAGTGGATGTGTGTTTTTTGCAAGAACATAACCATAAAGTAGGAAGTTTGTTTGAGATGGATGGTTATGACATTTATGTGACTCACTCCAGACGTCTGAAAGGTGGAGTGGCTGTGTTGATAAAAGCGACCAGCCCGTTTGTGCTGAGACATTGGGAGGAAGGGGGGGAGGGTCGCGTGGTGTGAGTCGTGGGGGATTGGGGTAGTAGAAGAGTTGGTTTTGTAGGGGTATATGGGCCGGCTGAACATGATGTTAATATTAAAAATACTTTTGTTAGAGATGTCTTGGTATATTATTTGAGGTCCCTGCCAGAAATTACAGTGGTAGGTGGTGACTGGAACTGTGTAGTGCGCCGTAAAGATGTTGAACCGAGGGGGGCGGGGTTCTGTTCGCTTGTTTTGGGTGACTTGTTGTCTGGTTTGGGGTTGGTTGATGTACGCGGAGGACGTGACTTTGGGATTGAGCATACTTTTGTGCGTAGGGGCTATGCAGCATGTTTAGATAGGGTGTATGTGTCTCGGCGGGTGGTCGTAATCATTGTGCATCTTTTTCTCCGACCACCGGGGTTTTTGTGGAGCTCGACTGGGGAGGTCTCCCGCATCGTTTTAAGGGATACTGGAAACTGAATACGCGGATGCTACAAAGTGCGGATGATAGGGAACTATTCGAGGACTTCTGGGCGTCTATGGGAGTAGACTCCTGGGAGGGATGGGATTTAGTACGACGGTGGGATGAGGTTGTGAAGCCTCGAATTAAGGATTTTTATGTGAATCGGTGTAAGGAGGCCACTCGCTTGGAGTATGGTTTTCAGAGGTACCTGGAGGGTCATCTACGACAATGTTATGCACAGGGAGAGGCATCTGGGGTTTACCCAGTGGATGAGATCGATGCTATTAAAGAACAAATCCAAGTATTGAAAAATAAGGTTTTCGATGGGGCGCGCATTTCGAGTGGGGTGGAGGAGGCTTTGTGGGGTGACAAGCCGTCTGCTTGTGTCTTACAAAGTCAGACACAAAGGCGAAAAGCGACTGAAATTGTGAGTTTAGTGGTGCAGGATGAAGTTGACGGGTATAGTGAGGGACAGGTCTTAACAACAACTGAGGGGATAAGTTTTTATGTCGATACTTGGAGTAAGATCCAGATGCAAAGTAAAGACGTGAGTGAGCATGCGATACAGGATTTGGGGAGAGGCGTACGATGCGAGTTAAATGATTATGATCGCCTTCTCATGGGTGGGCCTATATCTGAGGCAGAGGTGTGGGAGGCACTACAAGGAATGAGTAAGGGGAAGGCTCCAGGCATTGATGGCATCCCTTGTGAATTTTATATCAAACATTGGGAGGTAATACGGACTTTTATGGTTCGTTTACTCAATGCGATGAAGGAGGTGGGAGGGGGGTGTTAGGTCTGTCTCAGCGTACGGCAGTGTTGGTCTTAGTTAGGAAATGTGATGTGCCGTTAGCGATTAAGGACTACCGTCCCATATCGTTGATGTGTAGTGACTATAAACTATATGCGAAAATATTGATGAATAGAATTAAGAAAGTGTTTGATAAGGTAATCCATAAGAGTCAGTTTGGTGTGCCAGGTAGGTCAATGTATGATGGTCATGGGAATATCAGGGAGTTTGTTGAGGAATGCGGGGTGAGGGGTGGGGGTGGTGTTTTGGCTTTAGACTGGCGAGCCGCTTTTGATAGTGTGGAAAGAGAGGTTCTGTGGAAATTTATGAGATGGCAGGGTTTTGGAAATGAGGTCATCATGTGGGCCCGTTCGTTGTACAATGGAGCGGGTTTTAAAGTACAAATTAATGGCAAGTTAGGTGTTTTTGTACACATGAGCAGGGGCATTCGTCAGGGATGCCCCATGTCTCAAATGTTTTTTGCATGTATGCAGGACCCTTTTTACTGGGCTGTTTGTGGGCGGGGAATAGAGACATCGTGGGGTCCGAGTAGTGGTCGACCGGTAGCCTGGACCCTTGTGGGTTATGTTGATGATACTACTGTGTTATTACGTTCACGGGAGCAATTGGGTTTTGTTGGGAGACTTGTTGACATATTTGGCAAGGCTACGGGGATGCGTGTTAATAGAGAAAAATCGAAAATTATGGAGTTGGGGGAGTGGGTGGGGGATGGGGTGTATGCAGAGGGGTGGACTGTGGTTGATCGTATCACTATATGTGGTATTCATTATATGTGGGAGGTCGATCAGATGAGGGCGTGCAATTCGGGGAGGGTTGTACATAGTGTCTTGGGGCGCTTAAATAGTCTACGGCCGCAACATTTAACCCTGCATCAGAGGGCGGTGGTCATTAATGTCCTGCTTTATAGCAAAGTATGGCACGTTGCTGCACTGTATCCTCTGTTGCAGGG
Source organism: Cherax quadricarinatus (assembly GCF_038502225.1). NCBI lineage: Eukaryota > Metazoa > Arthropoda > Malacostraca > Decapoda > Parastacidae > Cherax > Cherax quadricarinatus. Next base: position 74,384,571 of record NC_091292.1, read on the forward strand.
GGATGTCAAACGTCTTTTGCATAGAGTTTATCGTTTTTTGTGAGGTTCAGGATGCGATTGGTTCACAAGAGCGGTGGTGGAGACACCACTGCATCAGGGAGGGTTGGGTCTCATTCCTCTAGAGCAGTGGTTCCCAAACTGGGGGTAAATTACCCCCTGGGGGGTAATTTAACCATTTTTGGGGGGTAATAGAGGGGTGACAGAAAAAAAAGTTATGAATTCTGAAAATCAAGAAAACAATGCGGTACCCGGTATGAGGATTATTGTTAACTTTGTCTTAGTATATAAAGTTGTAAAGTAAGCAATAAAGTTAAACCAAATAACAATGAACATCAAAAACTAATATACAGTATTAGAAAAGAAGAAATATATAGCTAAGTGTGTGGAAACCCAAAAGTATTTTGACAAGTATGCTTCAGGACAAAAGTCACTCAGTAGCCCAGATCGACCTGTCCAGTACGCGTCACTCACTTCCTGAGGCTGCCTCTATTTCACACTGTCAGTTTATCTGTGAGCATCAGCCGAGGTAGACATAAGCTGGTATGTATGTGTACTGCCCTGTGCAGTATATAGTTAGTATTTACCCACTGTTACTGTGAATTTGTAGCTATTATTAATTATATATATATAATGTATGTGTGGTTCTTACGTTTTCAATGGTTTTGCTAGGATTAGCAGAGTATGCGAGGCTGTATACGTTCACGTTTAGCCATATATATCAATAATAACAACATTTTGTGAAAGGAGTAACATGCTTTATGTGGCATGTTAAATTGGGTAACAAGCTGAAAAAGTTTGGGAACCACTGCTCTAGAGGCTCGTGTCATGGCATGTTACGTGAAGCGTCGTTTTCTCCTCCGACTGGGTGGGATGCATGGTGGGTTAAGTGAATTGTATCACGACCTGCGCAGGTGGTGGAGAGGGAGGAATTTAATTTGGTGCAACGCGATGCTTCGCGTATTATTAAACATGAGGGACGTGCGCTGTGTAAAATTATGTACCTTAGAAAGGGCGTGTAGGGAGGTAGTCGTGGTGCGAGTTGAAGGGATGAATCCCACGTATGCGTGGGGTGATATATGGAGGCGAGTTCAACAGTTGCGTCTGCCTGCTCAAGTACGGGAAGTGGTTTTTAAATTTTTACATGGAATCTTGCCGTCTGGGGTGGTGTTGTATAATAGGCGTTTGGAGGAAGACTGGGGTTGTCCGGCGTGCGGGATGGAGGAATCTGCTTTTCATGTTGTGTATTTCTGTGAGACTTTAGGTATGGTACGAGAGTGGTTCAGTAGGGTTTTGCGTTTGGTAGGGGGGGGGGAGGTTTGTCGGTACTCCGGGCGTTGAGTTTTGATGTAGGTGGGGTTGACTTGCGTGTACAACGTGCGGTGTCGTATGTTGTGGCCGATTATATTTTCGTGTCATGGGCTATGAGGCACGTTGATGGTAACAGTAGAATTAGGGTTTTAGCGGGGACGATTTATAGGACAAAATGTCGAAATAGGTTGGTATATGAGGGGAGATGGGAGAGAGACTTCCCGCCTGAATATAAAGCCTTGGAGTTACGAGATTTGAGATAGTTGTGAATGTTCAGTGGGTAATCTAACGGGCTGGTCAGCTGTGTCTAATTATGTTTGTCAAGTGCGTGAATGTTTTGTGTTCTCCGAGTTTATGTGCGTCTCCTATGTAACGGTGATGACGAAATATCGTACGTGCTTTGTATATACAACTTTTAGGAATGTTTCTCGTCATTTATGCCTCAATTACAAGTCATTGGTGTACTTTTTGTATATGGTGTGCTTCCTAGCACAGTTGAAACGTTTTTCTTATTTCCGTTTATACTTTATGCCGTGTCCGTGTGCTTTTCAATAATATATGAATCTATGCAAGTTTTCGTTTTCCTGTAAGCTGTGATGGAGCTTGAACTATATGTGGAGGCAGTATTTTTCAATGTGTGCATCTTGTCAGTGTATAAGTTCACTTATAGCTGCTGGCATTTGTGTTTTATTGAGATGTCAAATATCACAGTGTATTTTCGTTTTGTTATATTAGATATTTTCATTGTTGTGAATTGTAGCGTCATCCTGATCCACCTTTGAACTGTAATGCCTATTCTTAGTCCATGATAATAACACCGTGGTAGTCGCCCAAATTAACGTATTGTTGTGCTCTTTAAGGCACCTGAGTTCTTAGATTAAGTCTTGGATACGTTGTGTGTTGGCAGGCGGAAGCCACGCCTAGTTATATGCCAGATTAAGTATCACGTTGTATAATACGTGATTGCTTGTGTATGTGTGTAATTCTGTGTGCTTGTTTTTGTCACATTGTTTATTTGTATAGTGTTTATATTTTCCTGTGTTTTGACTTTATTTTTTATTTATATAATAATCTAGTTAGTGCCTGGTATCTCGTTGACATATTATTTTATGCACCCATAACTATTTTGTACCTGAGTTTTCAATAAAATATAAAAAAAAAATTGTCACCTATGAAATTTGTGCATGGGGCTCAACAACAATTAACCATCTCAAAACACTAATTACCCAACAAAAGGCTGCAGTCAGAATGATAACAAATCCCCACTACAGGCAGCACACTCCACCAATATTCAAAACACTAAACCTACTCACCATACAAAACATCCATAATTATTACTGCACCTATTACATACATAGAACACTTAACTGATATTAACCCTCCCCTCAAACATCTCCTTGCCAACCTCAACAGAACACATAACCATAACACAAGGCACAGATCACTCTTTGATGTTCCTCGTGTCCATCTCACGCTATGCAAAAACTCAATGCACATAAAAGGCCCTAAAATCTGGAATTCATTACCTGTAAATATAAAAGAAACACTACCTGTTTATAAATTCAAGTCTCTTCTCAAAGATCACTTACTCACCCAAAACCAAATAAATACTAAATAACTGAACCTTATAAATTGTATATCTTAAATGTTTCTCACAATTATATCACATAAATGTTAAACCTAAGACCCAATCTAACTTTGTTATTTTTTAAATACACTACCTAACAGAATACTCCATTCTACTGAATGTACAGCAATGCATGCAACCATATGACCTGTCTTTGTAATACTCATTTGTGCTTTATTGTTATCTGTTTACAATAATGTTTTATCACTGATTACATCATTGCTTAGTTAATCTTAAGTTAATTTTAAGCCAGCCCGTAATGCTATGCATACAAGTGGCTCTTACCTGTATTTTTTTGTACCTCTATGTATGTTCAAATTATTAAATAAATAAATAAATAAGGTAAGAGATTGATTGTCTCTTATTAAACTACACTACTTGCAACACTGGTCTCTTGCAAAGAAGTCACATGACCCGTAACTGGTACATGCTGGTTTAACATCTGTTGGTATTACTTGATGTAGCAGTAAACAAGATGCTTGCCCCTTCTGAGAGGGCTGGGTCCCTCGGGGCTGAAGAGGGCTGATACCCCACTCCTGGAGAAATTTTCTCCACAAGTTGGGTAATACAAAGACACTTATAACAAAGTAAACCTTTATTACGAGCACAGATAAAAACGTGAGGTCTGTAGTACCTGGCTGTAAGTTCTATCACCAGCCAAGGAACGAACCAAGTGTAATGTAGGCAAAGGCAAACACCAAAAGAGCAGCTATATAAGCAGATACCATACAAATAATTATTACAATGAGAGACCAAAGTGAGTTTGCTCACTGCTATTGGATTTTAACTGGCACAAAAGAAACCAGTATGTGCAATTATGCATAACAAGTGAACGACTGTCTCTAAATCATGGTTTAGGTATTGTTAATTTTTTTGGAGTCAACTCTAAACCCTGCTGACAGGGTTTAGAGTTGACTCCAAGCTGACAGTCCATAACTGTCAGCTTGGCTGTTTGGAGGAAATGCAAGAAGTGGTTGTGTGATGCACCCCTAATGAACTTGACTTAAGAAATCGTAATGACACGATTGCAAATAAACCATACCCCCGGCCGGGATTGAACCCGCGGTCATAGAGTCTCAAAACTCCAGCCCGTCGCGTTAGCCACTAGACCAGCTAGCCACAATAAGATTCATCCAACTAGGTATATTTCTACACCATAGGAAAGTTAGCACAGGCACCTCTGTGACCACAAATGCAAGTTTTTACAGACGAATCTCCAGCTAGCGTTCGTCACGGCCACGTGTGTGTGTGTGTGTGTGTGTGTGTGTGTGTGTGTGTGCGTGTGTGTGTGTGTGTGTGTGTGTGTGTGTGTGTGTGTGTGTGTGTGTGTCTGTGTCTGTGTGTGTGTCTGTGTATGTGTGTCTACTACAAGTCGATTCTCCAAAATCTATATTTTGCATTCGTTTAGCTTCTGATATATGAGATTTTTCTGCAGAGTTGGTCAGCTTTACTCTCTCTGTCTCTAACTACCAGGAGCTGTGACTCGATTCGTTCCACTTCAGAAGACCATCGAGAGACGGGCTCCAGAGACCACCTCCAGAGTTCGCCAAGACGCCACCTCCAGGACTCCACACAGGAATGATATTCGGAATGCAACTTCAAAAATCATTAAGGAGTCAGCACTAAGGATCATCTAGAGCACAAGAGGCCATCTTCAGAGACGAGATTACCTCTGGAGACCATCTCTGGAGCAACGTTGAAGCCATCTTAATTCTGCTCCGCCAGCTCAGACATCGTCTTGTCCATATAAGAGACCACTGGGGAGATCCATTAAGTCAATTAAGCTTGCTGCCGCTGCTCAATCAGATTACTTGCAGCAGAGGATTACATGAGGCGGGGAACTTTTTCCTTGAGTGTTTGTCTTAAGCATCAAGGTTAACCCAGTTACCCCGTCCTCAGGTAAGTCTAGAACGAGCACAAGAGGGCCGGGTACGGGGTAAGAAAAATATAAAAAAGTAAAATTCAAAGAGCAGTGTAATAAAGTTAAGGGTTAATAAAGAACGATAAATAGGTAAAAGGAGTAAAAGGGTATTTTGAAGGAGAATGGAAGGCAAAAATAAGTGAGGATAAAGTAGAAGAGAGGGTAGGTGGGAGGAACAAGATTGAGTAAAGGAGGGTAAACACCGTATCAAGGGAAGCTTTTGAAGATATATATAGAATATTAGTATTATTTAATTACGTCCCCTCAAGGAAGGTTCCTTGACGCTGGTGAGGGGCTCTTGATCAAGGGAATTGGATCTATGCTCCAGTTTCCTAAACAGAGCCTGAATACCTTCCACCCCCCTCCCCACATGCGCTGCATAATCCTATGGGTTTAGCGCGCCACATGATTATAATAATATAATTTAACTGCGTGTATGCGGCACGTAATTAAATAATACTAATAAATTTATTACCCAGGATCTTGCATTAGCGTGTCCAGGCTAATTATTACTTTTGTTGTTCTCTCTTACAGAAAGTTTACGAGCTCGTCTTTAATGATAATTTATATAATTTTTCAACATTGATTGCAAATTCATTTAACTGAGGATATGTGTTCATGCTGTATCTCCCGTCCTCTTCTGAGTTTCACTGTAACATATATTTAAACTGTTAATATTACTTCTCATATAATGAAAGTAATGTCACAGTTTGCCCCTTGGTCAGTGTTACACAAGATTCTCAATACTTGATTCAAGTATATTTTTATGTGCTAACGTGTTAATATAACTGCCCCAGTTCTTGTTTTATCAATAGTTTAATGTTTTTATCATGCAATCTCAGGCTTATGTTCTCTTTCTCCCATTCCCATTATCCATATTTATCCTAATTTAATTCCGCCACCATTTAGTTGTTTGCTTTGTTTAGTTCATCCACAGCCCTAGCAGTAGAACTCTAGCAGTGTACAGCCTTAGCAATGTGCAGCCCTAGCAATGCCAAGCCCTAGCAATATAGAACCCTAGCAATGCCGAGCCCTAGCAATGTAGAACCCTAGCAATGCCGAGCCCTAGCAATGTAGAACCCTAGCAATGCCGAGCCCTAGCAATGTAGAACCCTAGCAATGTAGAACCCTAGCAATGCCGAGCCCTAGCAATGTAGAACCCTAGCAATGCCGAGCCCTAGCAATGTAGAACCCTAGCAATGCCGAGCCCTAACAATGTAGAACCCTAGCAATGTAGAACCCTAGCAATGTAGAACCCTAGCAATGCCGAGCCCTAGCAATGTAGAACCCTAGCAATGTAGAACCCTAGCAATGCCGAGCCCTAGCAATGTAGAACCCTAACAATGCCGAGCCCTAGCAATGTAGAACCCTAGCAATGTAGAACCCTAGCAATGTAGAACCCTAGCAATGTAGAACCCTAGCAATGCCGAGCCCTAGCAATGTAGAACCCTAGCAATGTAGAACCCTAGCAATGCCGAGCCCTAGCAATGTAGAACCCTAGCAATGTAGAACCCTAGCAATGCCGAGCCCTAGCAATGTAGAACCCTAGCAATGTAGAACCCTAGCAATGCCGAGCCCTAGCAATGTAGAACCCTAGCAATGCCGAGCCCTAGCAATGTAGAACCCTAGCAATGTAGAACCCTAGCAATGTAGAACCCTAGCAATGCCGAGCCCTAGCAATGTAGAACCCTAGCAATGTAGAACCCTAGCAATGCCGAGCCCTAGCAATGTAGAACCCTAGCAAGGCCGAGCCCCAGCAATGTAGAACCCTAGCAATGCCGAGCCCTAGCAATGTAGAACCCTAGCAATGTAAAACCCTAGCAAGGCCGAGCCCCAGCAATGTAGAACCCTAGTAAAGCCGAGCCCTAGCAATGTAGAACCCTAGCAATGTAGAACCCTAGCAAGGCCGAGCCCTAGCAATGCAGAACCCTAGCAATGTAAAACCTTAGCAATGTAGACCCATACCAATATTTATTTCTCACCTATCAAAATATTTTTGAATCACCTATAGGTTGCCAATCTATCAGAGCAAGCACTGATCCTTGAGGGACCCCACCAGGGATATTTTATCATGAGGACTCACATTCATCACCGCTATCATTTATCAAGCAAAAATCTCTCGTCTAATCAATACGTTTGCTTTTGTTCTTTCAGATTTTGTTCCTCGATTACTTATTCACGTGGAAACTCTACCGACAGTATTTTAAACTGTAAGTAAAGGCAGTCTGCGGTCACCTGAGCTGCAGTATAGCCAACACCAACCACCAGAGCTGCAGTATAGCCAACACCAACCACCAGAGCTGCAGTATAGCCAACACCAGTCACTTGAGTTGCAGTATAGCCAACACCAACCACATGAGCTGCAGTATAGCAAACACAAACCACCTGAGCTGCAGTATAGCCAACACCAACCACCTGAGCTGCAGTATAGCCAACACCAACCACCAGAGCTGCAGTATAGCCAACACCAGTCACATGAGTTGCAGTATAGCCAACACCAACCACCTGAGCTGCAGTATAGCAAACACCAACCACCTGAGCTGCAGTATAGCCAACACCAACCACATGAGCTGCAGTATAGCCAACATCAACCACCAGAGCTGCAGTATAGCCAACACAAACCACATGAGTTGCAGTATAGCCAACACCAGCCACATGAGTTTCAGTATAGCCAACACCAACCACCTGAGCTGCAGTATAGCCAACACCAACCACCAGAGCTGCAGTATAGCCAACATCAACCACCGGAGCTGCAGTATAGCCAACACCAGCCACATGAGTTGCAGTATAGCCAACACCAACCACCTGAGTTGCAGTATAGCCAACACCAACCACCTGAGCTGCAGTATAGCCAACACCAACCACCTGAGCTGCAGTATAGCCAACACCAACCACCAGAGCTGCAGTATAGCCAACACCAGTCACATGAGTTGCAGTATAGCCAACACCAACCACCTGAGCTGCAGTATAGCAAACACCAACCACCTGAGCTACAGTATAGCCAACACCAACCACCTGAGCTGCAGTATAGCCAACACCAACCACCAGAGCTGCAGTATAGCCAACATCAACCACCAGAGCTGCAGTATAGCCAACACCAGCCACATGAGTTGCAGTATAGCCAACACCAACCACCTGAGTTGCAGTATAGCCAACACCAACCACCTGAGCTGCAATATAGCCAACACCAACCACATGAGCTGCAGTATAACCAACACCAACCACCAGAGCTGCAGTATAGCCAACACCAGTCACATGAGTTGCAGTATAGCCAACACCAACCACCAGAGCTGCAGTATAACCAACACCAACCACCAGAGCTGCAGTATAGCCAACACCAACCACATGAGTTGCAGTATAGCCAACACCAACCACATGAGTTGCAGTATAGCCAACACCAACCACATGAGCTGCAGTATAGCCAACATCAACCACCAGAGCTGCAGTATAGCCAACACAAACCACATGAGTTGCAGTATAGCCAACACCAGCCACATGAGTTTCAGTATAGCCAACACCAACCATCTGAGCTGCAGTATAGCCAACACCAACCACCAGAGCTGCAGTATAGCCAACACCAACCACCAGAGCTGCAGTATAGCCAACACCAACCACCAGAGCTGCAGTACAGCGAACACCAACCACGTGAGTTGCAGTATAGCCAACACCAACCACCTGAGCTGCAGTATAGCCTACACCAACCTCCTGAGCTGCAGTATAGCCAACACCAACAACATGAGTTGCAGTATATCCAACACAAACCACCATAGCTGCAGCATAGCCAACACTAACAACATGAGCTGCAGTATAGCCAACACCAACCACCTGAGTTGCAGTATAGCCAACACTAACCACCTGAGCCGCAGTATAGCCAACACCAACCACATGAACTGCAGTATATCTCACACCAACCACCTGAGCTGCAGTATAGCCAACACCAACCACCTGAGCTGCAGTATAGCAAACACCAACCACCTGAGCTACAGTATAGCCAACACCAGCCACCTGAGCTGCAGTATAGCAAACACCAACCACCTGAGCTGCAGTATAGCCAACACCAGCCACCTAAGCTGCAGTATAGTCAACACCAGCCACCTGAGCTGCAGTATAGTCAATACCAGCCACCTGAGCTGCAGTATAGCCAACACCAGCCACCTGAGCTGCAGTACAAAACACCAACCACCAGAGCTGCAGTATAGCCATCACCAGCCACCTGAGCTGCAGTATAGCAAACACCAACCACCAGAGCTGCAGTACAATCAACACCAGCCACCTGAGCTGCAGTACAGTCAACTCCAGCCACCTGAGCTGCAGTATAGCCAACACCAACCACCTGAGTTGTCGTATAGCCAACACCAACCACCTGAGTTGCAGTATAGCCAACACCAACCACCTGAGTTGTCGTACAGCAAACACCAACCACCTGAGTTGCAGTATAGCCTACACCAGCCAACTGAGCTGCAGCATAGCCAACACCAACCACCAGAGCTGCAGTATAGCCAACACCAACCACCCGAGCTGCAGTATAGCCAACACCAGCCACATGAGCTGCAATATAGCCAACACCAGCCACCTGAGCTGCAGGATAGTCAACACCAACCACCTGAGCTGCAGTATAGCCAACACCAGGAACATGAAATGCAGTAGAGCCAACACCAGCCACCTGAGCTGCAGTATAGCCAACACCAGCCACATGAGCTGCAATATAGCCAACACAATCTCATTAAAACATACTTCAAGACACTCAGCTAGCAGTGAAGACACTCAACTAGCAGTGAAGACACTTAACTAGCAGTGAAGACAATCAGCTAGCAGTGAAGACACTCAGCTAGCAGTGAAGATACTCAGCCAGCAGTGAAGACACTTGGCTAGCAGTGAAGACACTCAGCTAGCAGTGAACACAATCAGCTAGCAGTGAACACACTCAGCTAGCAGTGAACACACTCAGCTAGCAGTGAACACACTCAGCTAGCAGAGAACACACTCAGCTAGCAGTGAACACACTCAGCTAGCAGTGAAGACACTCAGCTAGTAGGGAAGACACTCAGCTAGCAGAGAAGACACTTGGCTAGCAGTGAAGACACTCAGCTAGCAGTAAACACACTAAGCTAGCAGGGAAGACACTTGGCTAGCAGTGAAGGCACTCAGCTAGCAGTGAAGACACTCAGCTAGCAGTGAAGACACTCAGCTAGCAGTGAAGACACTCAGCTAGTAGGGAAGACACTCAGCTAGCAGTGAAGAAACTCAGGTAGCAGTGAAGACACTCAGCTAGTAGGGAAGACACTCAGCTAGCAGTGAAGACACTCAGGTAGCAGTGAAGACACTCAGCTAGCAGTGAAGACACTCAGCTAGCAGTGAAGACACTCAGCTAGCAGTGAAAACACTCAGGTAGCAGCGAAGACACTCAGCTAGCAGTGAAGGCACTCAGCTAGCAGTAAACACACTCAGCTAGCAGTGAACACACTCAGCTAGCAGTGAACACACTCAGCTAGCAGTGAAGACACTCAGCTAGCAGCGAACGCACTCAGGTAGCAGTGAAAACACTCAGCTAGCAGTGAACACACTCAGCTAGCAGTGAACACACTCAGCTAGCAGTGAACACACTCAGCTAGCAGTGAACACACTCAGGTAGCAGTGAACACACTCAGCTAGCAGAGAACACACTCAGCTAGCATTGAACACACTCAGCTAGCAGTGAAGACACTCAGCTAGCAGTGAACACGCTCAGCTAGAAGTAAACACACTCAGCTAGCAGTGAACACACTCAGCTAGCAGTGAACACACTCAGCTAGCAGTGAACACACTCAACCAGCAGTGAACACATTCAGCTAGCAGTGAAGACACTCAGCTAGTAGGGAAGACACTCAGCTAGCAGGTAACACACTCAGCAAGCAGCGAACACACTCAGGTAGCAGTGAAGACACTCAGCTAGTAGTGAAGGCACTCAGCTAGTAGAGACGACACTCAGCTAGCAGTGAAGACACTCAGCTAGCAGTGAACACACTCAGCCAGCAGTGAACACACTCAGCTAGCAGTGAAGACACTCAGTTAGCAGTGAAGACACTCAGCTAGCAGTGAAGACACTCATTTACCAGTGAAGACACTCAGCTAGAAGTGAACACACTCAGCTAGCAGTGAACACACTCAACTAGCAGTGATCACACTCAGGTAGTGAAGACACTCAGCTAGCAGTGAAGACACTCAGCTAGCAGTGAACACACTCAGCTAGCAGCGAACACACTCAGCTAGCAGTGAACACACTCAGCTAGCAGTGAACACACTCAGATAGCAGTGAACACACTCAGCTAGCAGAGAACACACTCAGCTAGCAGTGAAGACACTCAGGTAGCAGTGAACACACTCAGCTAGCAGTGAACACACTCAGCTAGCAGTGAACACTCTCAGGTAGCACTGAACACACTCAGGTAGCAGTGAAGACACTCAGATAGCAGTGAACACACTCAGCTAGCAGTGAACACACTCAACTAGCAGTGAACACACTCAGGTAGCAGTGAAGACACTCAACTAGCAGTGAAGACACTCAGCTAGCAGTGAAGACACTCAGCTAGAAGTGAAGACACTCAGCTAGCAGTGAAGACACTCAGCTAGCAGTGAAGACACTCAGCTAGTAGTGAGGACACTCAGCTAGCAGTGAACACATTCAGCAGGCAGTGAACACACTCAGCTAGCAGTGAACACACTCAGCTAGCAGTGAACACACTCAGCTAGCAGAGAACACACTCAGCCAGCAGTGAAGACACTCAGCTAGGAGTGAGCACACTCAGCTAGCAGTGAACACACTCAGCTAGCAGTGAACACACTCAGCTAGCAGTGAACACACTCAGCTAGCAGTGAACACACTCAGCTAGCAGTGAACGCACTCAGCTAGCAGTGAACACACTCAGCTAGCAGAGAACACACTCAGCCAGCAGTGAAGACACTCAGCTAGGAGTGAGCACACTCAGCTAGCAGTGAACACACTCAGCTAGCAGTGAACACACTCAGCTAGCAGTGAACACACTCAGCTAGCAGTGAACACACTCAGCTAGCAGTGAACGCACTCAGCTAGCAGTGAACACACTCAGCTAGCAGTGAACACACTCAGCTAGCAGTGAACACACTCAGCTAGCAGAGAACACACTCAGCTAGCAGTGAACACACTCAGCTAGCAGTGAACACACTCATCTAGCAGTGAACACTCTCAGGTAGCAGTGAACACACTCAGCTAGCAGTGAACACACTCAGCTAGCAGTGAACACACTCAGCAAGCATAGAACACACTCAGCCAGCAGTGAAGACACTCAGCTAGCAGTGAGCACACTCAGCTAGCAGTGAACACACTCAGCTAGCAGTGAACACACTCAGCTAGCAGTGAACACACTCAGCTAGCAGTGAGCACTCAGCTAGCAGTGAACTCACTCAGCTACCAGTGAACACACTCAGCTAGCAATGAACACACTCGGCTAGCAGTGAACACACTCAACTAGCAGTGAACACACTCAGGTAGCAGAGAAGACACTCAACTAGCAGTGAAGACACTCAGCTAGCAGTGAAGACACTCAGCTCGTAGTGAAGACACTCAGCTAGCAGTGAAGACACTCAGCTAGTAGTGAGGACACTCAGCTAGTAGTGAGGACACTCAGCTAGCAGTGAAGACACTCAGCTAGCAGTGAAGACACTCAGCTAGCAGTGAAGACACTCAGCTAGCAGTGAACACACTCAGCTAGCAGTGAACACACTCAGCTAGCAGTGAACACACTCAGCTAGCAGTGAACACACTCAGCTAGCAGTGAACACACTCAGCAGTGAAGACAATCAGCTAGCAGTGAAGACACTCAGCTAGCAGTGAACACACTCAGCTAGCAGTGAACACACTCAGCTAGCAGTGAACACACTCAGCTAGCAGTGAACACACTCAGCTAGCAGTGAAGACACTCAGCTAGCAGTGACACACTCAGCTCAGCTACCAGTGAACACACTCAGCTAGCAATGAACACACTCAGCTAACAGTGAACACACTCAGCTAGCAGAGAACACACTCAGCTAGCAGTGAACACACTCAGCTAGCATTGAACACACTCAGCTAGCAGTGAACACACTCAGCTAGCAGTGAACACACTCAGCTAGCAGTGAACACACTCAGCTAGCAGTGAACACACTCAGCTAGCAGTGAACACACTCAGCTAGCGGTGAACACACTCAGCTAGCAGTGAACACACACTCAGCTAGCAGTGAACACACTCAGCTAGCAGTGAACACACTCAGCTAGCAGTGAACACACTCAGCTAGCATGAACACACTCAGCTAGCAGTGAACACACTCAGCTAGCAGTAAACACACTCAGCTAGCAGTGAACACACTCAGCTAGCAGAGAACACACTCAGCTAGCAGTGAACACACTCAGCTAGTAGTGAACTCACTCAGCTACCAGTGAACACACTCAGCTAGCAATGAACACACTCAGCTAACAGTGAACACACTCAGCTAGCAGAGAACACACTCAGCTAGCAGTGAACACACTCAGCTAGCAGTGAAGACACTCAGCTAGCAGTGAAGACACTCAGCTAGCAGTGAACACACTCAGCTAGCAGTGAAGACACTCAGCTAGCAGTGAGGACACACTCAGCTAGCAGTGAACACACTCAGCTAGCAGTGAAGACACTCAGCTAGCAGTGACACTCCGCTAGCAGTGAACACCCTCAGCTAGCAGTCAACACACTCAGCTAGCAGTCAACACACTCAGCTAGCAGTAAACACACTCAGCTAGCAGTGAACACACTCAGCTAGCAGTTAACACACTCAGCTAGCAGTGAAGACACTCAGCTAGCAGTGAACACACTCAGCTAGCAGTGAACACACTCAGCACAGTGAACACACTCAGCTAGCAGTGAACACACTCAGCTAGCAGTGAACACACTCAGCTAGCAGTGAACACACTCAGCTAGCAGTGAACACTCAGCTAGCAGTGAACACAGTCAGCTAGCAGTGAACACACTCACTCAACACACTCAGCTAGCAGTGAACACACACTCAGCTAGCAGTGAAGCACACTCAGCTAGCAGTGAACACACAGCTAGCAGTGAACACACTCAGCTAGCAGTGAACACACTCAGCTAGCAGTGAACACACTCAGCTAGCAGTGAACACACTCAGCTAGCAGTGAACACACTCAGCTAGCAGTGAACACACTCAGCTAGCAGTGAACACACTCAGCTAGCAGTGAACACACTCAGCTAGCAGTGAACACACTCAGCTAGCAGTGAACACACTCAGCTAGCAGTGAACTCACACTCAGCTAGCAGTGAACACACTCAGCTAGCAGTGTCAGCTAGCAGACACAGTCACTCAGCTAGCAGTGAACACACTCAGCTAGCAGTGAACACACTCAGCTAGCAGTGAACACACTCATCTAGCAGTGAACACTCTCAGCTAGCAGTGAACACACTCAGCTAGAAGTGAACACACTCAGCTAGCAGTGAACACACTCAGCTAGCAGTGAACACACTCAGCTAGCAGTGAACACACTCAGCTAGCAGTGAACACACTCAGATAGCAGTGAACACACTCAGCTAGCAGTGAACACACTCAGCTAGCAGTGAACACACTCAGCTAGCAGTGAACACACTCAGCTAGCAGTGAACACACTCAGCTAGCAGTGAACACACTCAGCTAGCAGTGAACACACTCAGCTAGCAGTGAACACACTCAGCTAGCAGTGAACACACTCAGCTAGCAGTGAACACACTCAGCTAGCAGTGAACACACTCAGCTAGCAGTGAACACACTCAGCTAGCAGTGAACACACTCAGCTAGCAGTGAACACACTCAGCTAGCAGTGAACACACTCAGCTTGCAGTGAACACACTCAGCTAGCAGTGATCACACTCAGCTAGCAGTGAACACACTCAGCTAGCAGTGAACACACTCAGCTAGCAGTGAACACACTCAGCTAGCAGTGAACACACTCAGCTAGCAGTGAACACACTCAGCTAGCAGTGAACACACTCAGCTAGCAGTGAACACACTCAGCTAGCAGTGAACACACTCAGCTAGCAGTGAACACACTCAGCTAGCAGTGAACACACTCAGCTAGCAGTGGACACACTCAGCTACAGTGAACACACTCAGCTAGCAGTGAACTCAGCTAGCAGTGAACACACTCTAGCAGTGAACACACTCAGCTAGCAGTGAACACACTCAGCTAGCAGTGAAACACTCAGCTAGCAGTGAACACACTCAAGCAGTGAACACACTCAGCTAGCAGTGAACACACTCAGCTAGCAGTGAACACACTCAACACACTCAGCTAGCAGTGAACACACTCAGCTAGCAGTGAACACACTCAGCTAGCAGTGAACACACTCAGCTAGCATTGAACACACTCAGCTAGCAGTGAACACACTCAGCTAGCAGTGAACGCACTCAGCTAGCAGTGAACACACTCAGCTAGCAGTGAACACAGTCAGCTAGCAGTGAACACACTAGCTAGCAGTGAACACACTCAGCTAGCAGTGAACACACTCAGCTAGCAGTGAACACACTCAGCTAGCAGTGAACACACTCAGCTAGCAGTGAACACACTCAGCTAGCAGTGAACACACTCAGCTAGCAGTGAACACACTCAGCTAGCAGTGAACACACTCAGCTAGCAGTGAACACACTCAGCTAGCAGTGAACACACTCAGCTAGCAGTGAACACACTCAGCTAGCAGTGAACACACTCAGCTAGCAGTGAACACACTCAGCTAGCAGTGAACACACTCAGCTAGCAGTGAACACACTCAGCTAGCAGTAAACACACTCAGCTAGCAGTGAACACACTCAGCTAGCAGTGAACACACTCAGCTAGAAGTGAACACACTCAGCTAGCAGTGAACACACTCAGCTAGCAGTGAACACACTCAGCTAGCAGTGAACACACTCAGCTAGCAGTGAACACTCTCAGCTAGCAGTGAACACACTCAGCTAGCAATAAACACACTCAGCTAGCAGTGAACACACTCAGCTAGCAGTGAACACACTCAGCTAGCAGTAAACACACTCGGCTAGCAGTGAACACACTCAGCTAGCAGTGAACACACTCAGCTAGCAGTGAACACACTCAGCTAGCAGTGAACACACTCAGCTAGCAGTGAACACACTCAGCTAGCAGTGAACACACTCAGCTAGCAGTGAACACACTCAGCTAGCAGTGAACACACTCAGCTAGCAGTGAACACACTCAGCTAGCAGTGAACACACTCAGCAAGCAGTGAACACACTCAGCTAGCAGTGAACACACTCAGCTAGCAGTGAACACACTCAGCTAGCAGTGAACACACTCAGCTAGCAGTGAACACATTCAGCTAGCAGTGAACACACTCAGCTAGCAGTGAACACACTCAGCTAGCAGGGAACACACTCAGCTAGCAGTGAACACACTCAGCTAGCAGTGATCACACTCAGCTAGCAGTGAACACACTCAGCTAGCAGTGATCACACTCAGCTAGCAGTGAAGACACTCAGCTAGCAGTGAACACACTCAGCTAGCAGTGAAGACACTCAGCTAGCAGTGAAGACACTCAGCCAGCAGTGAACACACTCAGCTAGCAGTGAAGACACTCAGCTAGCAGTGAAGACACTCAGCTAGCAGTGAAGACACTCAGCTAGCAGTGAACACACTCAGTTAGCAGTGAACACACTCAGCTAGCAGTGAACACACTCAGCTAGCAGTGAACACACTCAGCTAGCAGTGAACACACTCAGCTAGCAGTGAAGACACTCAGCTAGCAGTGAACACACTCAGCTAGCAGTGAACACACTCAGCTAGCAGTGAACACACTCAGCTAGCAGTGAACACACTCAGCTAGCAGAGAACACACTCAGCCAGCAGTGAAGACACTCAGCTAGGAGTGAGCACACTCAGCTAGCAGTGAACACACTCAGCTAGCAGTGAACACACTCAGCTAGCAGTGAACACACTCAGCTAGCAGTGAACACACTCAGCTAGCAGTGAACGCACTCAGCTAGCAGTGAACACACTCAGCTAGCAGAGAACACACTCAGCCAGCAGTGAAGACACTCAGCTAGGAGTGAGCACACTCAGCTAGCAGTGAACACACTCAGCTAGCAGTGAACACACTCAGCTAGCAGTGAACACACTCAGCTAGCAGTGAACACACTCAGCTAGCAGTGAACGCACTCAGCTAGCAGTGAACACACTCAGCTAGCAGTGAACACACTCAGCTAGCAGTGAACACACTCATCTAGCAGTGAACACACTCAGCTAGCAGTGAACACACTCAGCTAGTAGTGAACACACTCAGCTAGCAGTGAACACTCTCAGGTAGCAGTGAACACACTCAGGTAGCAGTGAAGACATTCAGATAGCAGTGAACACACTCGGCTAGCAGTGAACACACTCAACTAGCAGTGAACACACTCAGGTAGCAGAGAAGACACTCAACTAGCAGTGAAGACACTCAGCTAGCAGTGAAGACACTCAGCTCGTAGTGAAGACACTCAGCTAGCAGTGAAGACACTCAGCTAGTAGTGAGGACACTCAGCTAGTAGTGAGGACACTCAGCTAGCAGTGAAGACACTCAGCTAGCAGTGAAGACACTCATCTAGCAGTGAAGACACTCAGCTAGCAGTGAACACACTCAGCTAGCAGTGAACACACTCAGCTAGCAGTGAACACACTCAGCTAGCAGTGAACACACTCAGCTAGCAGTGAACACACTCAGCAAGCATAGAACACACTCAGCCAGCAGTGAAGACACTCAGCTAGCAGTGAGCACACTCAGCTAGCAGTGAACACACTCAGCTAGCAGTGAACACACTCAGCTAGCAGTGAACACACTCAGCTAGCAGTGAGCACTCAGCTAGCAGTGAACTCACTCAGCTACCAGTGAACACACTCAGCTAGCAATGAACACACTCAGCTAACAGTGAACACACTCAGCTAGCAGAGAACACACTCAGCTAGCAGTGAACACACTCAGCTAGCAGTGAACACACTCAGCTAGCAGTGAACACACTCAGCTAGCAGTGAACACACTCAGCTAGCAGTGAAGACACTCAGCTAGCAGTGAACACACTCAGCTAGCAGTGAACACACTCAGCTAGCAGTGAACACACTCAGCTAGCAGTGAACACACTCAGCTAGCAGTGAACACACTCAGCTAGCAGTGAACACACTCAGCTAGCAGTGAACACACTCAGCCAGCAGTGAACACACTCAGCTAGCAGTGAACACACTCAGCTAGCAGTGAACACACTCAGCTAGCAGTGAACACACTCAGCTAGCAGTGAACACACTCAGCTAGCAGTGAACACACTCAGCTAGCAGAGAACACACTCAGCTAGCAGTGAACACACTCAGCTAGCAGTGAAGACACTCAGCTAGCAGTGAACACACTCAGCTAGCAGTGAACGCACTCAGCTAGCAGTGAACACGCTCAGCTAGCAGTGAACACACTCAGCTAGCAGTGAACACACTCAGCTAGCAGTGAACACACTCAGCTAGCAGTGATCACACACAGCTAGCAGTGAAGACACTCAGCTAGTAGTGAACACACTCAGCTAGCAGTGAACACACTCAGCTAGCAGTGAACACACTCAGCTAGCAGTAAACACACTCAGCTAGCAGTGAACACACTCAGCTAGCAGTGAACACACTCAGCTAGCAGTGAACACACTCAGCTAGCAGTGAACACACTCAGCTAGCAGTGAACACACTCAGCTAGCAGTGAACACACTCAGCTAGCAGTGAACACACTCAGCAGCTAGCAGTGAACACACTCACTAGCAGTGAACACACTCAGCTAGCAGTGAACACACTCAGCTTGCAGTGAACACACTCAGCTAGCAGTGATCACACTCAGCTAGCAGTGAACACACTCAGCTAGCAGTGAACACACTCAACTAGCAGTGAAAACTCTCATCTAGCAGTGAACACAGTCAGCTAGCAGTGAACTCACTCAGCTAGCAGTGAACACACTCAGCTGGCAGTGAACACACTCAGCTAGCAGTGAACACTCTCAGCAAGCAGTGAACACAGTCAGCTAGCAGTGAACACACTCAGCTAGCAGTAAACACACTCAGCTAGCAGTGAACACACTCAGCTAGCAGTGAACACACTCAGCTAGCAGTGAACACACTCAGCTAGCAGTGAACACACTCAGCTAGCAGTGAACACACTCAGCTAGCAGTGAACACACTCAGCTAGCAGTGAACACACTCAGCTAGCAGTGAACACACTCAGCTAGCAGTGAACACACTCAGCTAGCAGTGAGCTAGCACACTCAGCTAGCAGTGAACACACTCAGCTAGCAGTGAACACACTCAGCTAGCAGTGAACACACTCAGCTAGCAGTGAAGACACTCAGCTAGCAGTGAACACACTCAGCTCAGCAGTGAGCACACTCAGCTAGCAGTGAACACACTCAGCTAGCAGTGAACACACTCAGCTAGCAGTGAAGACTCTCAGCTAGCAGTGAACACACTCAGGTAGCAGTGAAGACACTCAGCTAGCAGTGAACACACTCAGCTAGCAGTGAACACACTCAGCTAGCAGTGAACACACTCAGCTAGCAGTGAACACACTCAGCTAGCAGTGAACACACTCAGCTAGCAGTGAACACACTCAGCTAGCAGTGAACACACTCAGCTAGCAGAGAACACACTCAGCTAGCAGTGAACACACTCAGCTAGCAGTGAAGACACTCAACTAGCAGTGAACACACTCAGCTAGCAGTGAACACACTCAGCTAGCAGTGAACACACTCAGCTAGCAGTGATCACACTCAGCTAGCAGTGAACACACTCAGCTAGCAGTGAACACACTCAGCTAGCAGTGAACACACTCAGCTAGCAGTGAACACACTCAGCTAGCATTGAACACACTCAGCTAGCAGTGAACACACTCAGCTAGCAGTGAACACACTCAGCTAGCAGTGAACACACTCAGCTAGCAGTGAACACTCTCAGCTAGCAGTGAACACACTCAGCTAGCAGTGAACACACTCAGCTAGCAGTGAACACATTCAGCTAGCAGTGAACACACTCAGCTAGCAGTGAACACACTCAGCTAGCAGTGAACACACTCAGCTAGCAGTGAACACACTCAGCTAGCATTGAACACACTCAGCTAGCAGTGAACACACTCAGCTAGCAGTGAAACACACTCAGCTAGCAGTGAACACACTCAGCTAGCAGTGACACTCAGCTAGCACACTCAGCTAGCAGTGAAACACTCACTCAGCTAGCAGTGAACACACTCAGCTAGCACTGATCACAGTCAGCTAGCAGTAAACACACTCAGCTAGCAGTGAACACACTCAGCTAGCAGTGATCACAGTCAGCTAGCAGTAAACACACTCAGCAAGCAGTGAACACACTCAGCTAGCAGTGAACACACTCAGCTAGCAGTGAAGACACTCAGCTAGCAGTGATCACAGTCAGCTAGCAGTAAACACACTCAGCAAGCAGTGAACACACTCAGCTAGCAGTGAACACACTCAGCTAGCAGTGAAGACACTCAGCTAGCAGTGAACACACTCAGCTAGCAGTGAAAACACTCAGCTAGCAGTGAAGACACTCAGCTAACAGTGATCACAGTCAGCTAGCAGTGAACACACTCAGCTAGCAGTGAACACACTCAGCTAGCAGTGAACACACTCAGCTAGCAGTGAACACACTCTGCTAGCAGTGAACACACTCAGCTATCAGTGAACACACTCAGCTAGCAGTGAACACACTCAGCTAGCAGTGAACACACTCAGCTAGCAGTGAACACATTCAGCTAGCAGTGAACACACTCAGCTAGCAGTGAACACACTCAGCTAGCAGGGAACACACTCAGCTAGCAGGGAACACACTCAGCTAGCAGTGATCACACTCAGCTAGCAGTGAACACACTCAGCTAGCAGTGAAGACACTCAGCTAGCAGTGACACTCAGCTAGCTGAACACAGCTAGCAGTGAACACACTCAGCTAGCAGTGAAGACACTCAGCTAGAAGTGAACACACTCAGCTAGCAGTGAACACACTCAGCTAGCAGTGAACACACTCAGCTAGCAGTGAACACACTCAGCTAGCAGTGAACACACTCAGCTAGCAGTGAACACACTCAGCTAGCAGTGAACACACTCAGCTAGCAGTGAACACACTCAGCTAGCAGTGAACACACTCAGCTAGCAGTGAACACACTCAGCTAGTGAACACACTCAGCTAGTCAGAAGCACACTCAGCTAGCAGTGAACACACTCAGCTAGCAGTGAACACACTCAGCTAGCAGTGAACACACTCAGCTAGCAGTGAACACACTCAGCTAGCAGTGAACACACTCAGCTAGCAGTGAACACACTCAGCTAGCAGTGAACACACTCAGCTAGCAGTGAACACACTCAGCTAGCAGTGAAGACACTCAGCTAGCAGTGAACACAGCTAGCAGTGAACACACTCAGCTAGCAGTGAACACAGTGAACACACTCAAGCACACTCAGCTAGCAGTGAACACACTCAGCTAGCAGTGAACACACTCAGACACTCAGCTAACTAGCAGTGAACACACTCAGCTAGCAGTGAACACACTCAGCTAGCAGTGAACACACTCAGCACACTCAGCTAGCAGTGAAGACACTCAGCTAGCAGTGAACACACTCAGCTAGCAGTGAACACACTCAGCTAGCAGTGAACACACTCAGCTAGCAGTGAACACACTCAGCTAGCAGTGAACACACTCAGCTAGCAGTGAACACACTCAGCTAGCAGTGAACACACACTCACTCAGCTCAGCTAGCAGTGAACACACTCAGCTAGCAGTGAAGCACACTCAGCTAGCAGTGAACACACTCAGCTAGCAGTGAACACACTCAGCTAGCAGTGAACACACTCAGCTAGCAGTGAACACACTCAGCTAGCAGTGAACACACTCAGCTAGCACACACTCAGAACACACTCAGCTAGCAGTGAACACACTCAGCTAGCAGTGAACACACTCAGCTAGCAGTGAACACAAGCTAGCAGTGAACACTCAGCTAGCAGTGAACACACTCAGCTAGCAGTGAACACACTCAGCTAGCAGTGAACACACTCAGCTAGCAGTGAACACACTCAGCTAGCAGTGAACACACTCAGCTCAGCTAGCAGTGAACACACTCAGCTAGCAGTGAACACACTCAGCTAGCAGTGAACACACTCAGCTAGCAGTGAACACACTCAGCTAGCAGTGAACACACTCAGCTAGCAGTGAACACACTCAGCTAGCAGTGAACACACTCAGCTAGCAGTGAACACACTCAGCTAGCAGTGAACACACTCAGCTAGCAGTGAACACACTCAGCTAGCAGTGAACACACTCACTAGCAGAACACACTAGCAGAACACACTCAGCTAGCAGTGAACACACTCAGCTAGCAGTGAACACACTCAGCTAGCAGTGAACACACTCAGCTAGCAGTGAACACACTCAGCTAGCAGTGAACACACTCAACACACTCAGCTAGCAGTGAACACACTCAGCTAGCAGTGAACACACTCAGCTAGCAGTGAACACACTCAGCTAGCACACTCAGCTAGCAGTAGCAGTGAACACACTCAGCTAGCAGTGAAACACTCACTCAGCTAGCAGCAGTGAACACACACTCAGCTAGCAGTGAACACACTCAGCTAGCAGTAGCAGTGAACACACTCAGCTAGCAGTGAACACACTCAGCTAGCAGTGAACACACTCAGCTAGCAGTGAAACACTCAGCTAGCAGTGAACACACTCAGCTAGCAGTGAACACACTCAGCTAGAACACACTCAGTAGCAGTGAACACACTCAGCTAGCAGTGAACACACTCAGCTAGCAGTGAACACACTCAGCTAGCAGTGAACACACTCAGCTAGCAGTGAACACACTCAGCTAGCAGAACACACTCAGCTAGCAGTGAACACACTCAGCTAGCAGTGAACACACTCAGCTAGCAGTGAACACACTCAGCTAGCAGTGAACACACTCAGCTAGCAGTGAACACACTCAGCTAGCAGTGAACACACTCAGCTAGCAGTGAACACACTCAGCTAGCAGTGAACACACTCAGCTAGCAGTGAACACACTCAGCTAGCAGTGAAACACTCAGCTCAGTGAACACACTAGCAGTGAACACACTCAGCTAGCAGTGAACACACTCAGCTAGCAGTGAACACACTCAGCTAGCAGTGAACACACTCAGCTAGCAGTGAACACACTCAGCTAGCAGTGAACACACTCAGCTAGCAGAACACACTCAGCAGTGAACACACTCAGCTAGCAGTGAAAACACTCAGCTAGCAGTGAAGACACTCAGCTAACAGTGATCACAGTCAGCTAGCAGTGAACACACTCAGCTAGCAGTGAACACACTCAGCTAGCAGTGAACACACTCAGCTAGCAGTGAACACACTCAAGCACACTCAGCTAGCAGTGAACACACTCAGCTAGCAGTGAACACACTCAGCTAGCAGTGAACACACTCAGCTAGCAGTGAACACACTCAGCTAGTAGTGAACACACTCAGCTAGCAGTGAACACACTCAGCTAGCAGTGAACACACTCAGCTAGCAGTGAACACACTCAGCTAGCATTTAACACACTCAGCTAGCAGTGAACACACTCAGCTAGCAGTAGCAACACACTCAGCTAGCAGTGAACCCACTCAGCTAGCAGTGAACACACTCAGCTAGCAGTGAACACACTCAGCTAGCTCAGGTAGCAGTGAACACACTCAGACATTCTAGCAGTGAAGCAGTGAACACACTCAGCTAGCAGTGAAGACACTCAGCTGAACACACTCAGCTAGCAGTGAACACACTCAGCTAGCAGTGAACACAGCTACTCAGCTAGCAGTGAACACACTCAGCTAGCAGTGAACACACTCAGCTAGCAGTGAACACACTCAGCTAGCAGTGAACACACTCAGCTAGCAGTGAACACACTCAGCAGTGAAGACACTCAGCTAGCAGTGAACACACTCAGCTAGCAGTGAACACACTCAGCTATCAGTGAACACACTCAGCTAGCAGTGAACACACTCAGCTAGTAGTGAACTCACTCAGCTAGCAGTGAAGACACTCAGCTAGCAGTGAACACACTCAGCTAGCAATGAACACACTCAGCTAACAGTGAACACACTCAGCTAGCAGAGAACACACTCAGCTAGCAGTGAACACACTCAGCTAGTAGTGAACTCACTCAGCTAGCAGTGAAGACACTCAGCTAGCAGTGAACACACTCAGCTAGCAGTGAAGACACACAGCAAGCAGTGAAGACACTCAGCTAACAGTGAACACACTCAGCTAGCAGTCAACACGCTCAGCTAGCAGTGAACACACTCAGCTAGCAGTGAACACACTCAGCTAGCAGTGAACACACTCAGCTAGCAGTGAACACACTCAGCCAGCAGTGAACACACTCAGCTAGCAGTGAACACACTCAGCTAGCAGTGAACCCACTCAGGTAGCAGTGAACACACTCAGCTAGCAGTGAACACACTCATCTAGCAGTGAACACACTCAGCTACCAGAGAACACACTCAGCTAGCAGTGAACACACTCAGCTAGCAGTGAAGACACTCAGCTAGCAGTGAACACACTCAGCTAGCAGTGAACGCACTCAGCTAGCAGTGAACACGCTCAGCTAGCAGTGAACACACTCAGCTAGCAGTGAACACACTCAGCTAGCAGTGAACACACTCAGCTAGCAGTGATCACACACAGCTAGCAGTGAAGACACTCAGCTAGTAGTGAACACACTCAGCTAGCAGTGAACACACTCAGCTAGCAGTGAACACACTCAGCTAGCAGTAAACACACTCAGCTAGCAGTGAACACACTCAGCTAGCAGTGAACACACTCAGCTAGCAGTGAACACACTCAGCTAGCAGTGAACACTCTCAGCTAGCAGTGAACACAGTCAGCTAGCAGTGAACACACTCAGCTAGCAGTGAACACACTCAGCAAGCAGTGAACACACTCAGCAATCAGTGAACACACTCAGCTAGCAGTGAACACACTCAGCTTGCAGTGAACACACTCAGCTAGCAGTGATCACACTCAGCTAGCAGTGAACACACTCAGCTAGCAGTGAACACACTCAACTAGCAGTGAAAACTCTCATCTAGCAGTGAACACAGTCAGCTAGCAGTGAACTCACTCAGCTAGCAGTGAACACACTCAGCTGGCAGTGAACACACTCAGCTAGCAGTGAACACTCTCAGCAAGCAGTGAACACAGTCAGCTAGCAGTGAACACACTCAGCTAGCAGTGAACACACTCAGCTAGCAGTAAACACACTCAGCTAGCAGTGAACACACTCAGCTAGCAGTGAACACACTCAGCTAGCAGTGAACACACTCAGCTAGCATTGAACACACTCAGCTAGCAGTGAACACACTCAGCTAGCAGTGAACGCACTCAGCTAGCAGTGAACACACTCAGCTAGCAGTGAACACAGTCAGCTAGCAGTGAACACACTAGCTAGCAGTGAACACACTCAGCTAGCAGTGAACACACTCAGCTAGCAGTGAACACACTCAGCTAGCAGTGAACACACTCGGCTAGCAGTGAACACACTCAGCTAGCAGTGAACACACTCAGCTAGCAGAGAACACACTCAGCTAGCAGTGAATACACTCAGCTAGCAGTGAAGACACTCAGCTGGCAGTGAAGACACTCAGCTAGTAGTGAACACACTCAGCTAGCAGTGAACACACTCAGCTAGCAGTGAACACACTCAGCTAGCAGTGAACACACTCAGGTATCAGTAAACACACTCAGCTAGCAGTGAACACACTCAGCTAGCAGTAAACCCACTCAGCCAGCAGTGAACACACTCAGCTAGAAGTGAACACACTCAGCTAGCAGTGAACACACTCAGCTAGCAGTGAACACACTCAGCTAGCAGTGAACACACTCAGCTAGCAGTGAACACTCTCAGCTAGCAGTGAACACACTCAGCTAGCAATAAACACACTCAGCTAGCAGTGAACACACTCAGCTAGCAGTGAACACACTCAGCTAGCAGTAAACACACTCGGCTAGCAGTGAACACACTCAGCTAGCAGTGAACACACTCAGCTAGCAGTGAACACACTCAGCTAGCAGTGAACACACTCAGCTAGCAGTGAACACACTCAGCTAGCAGTGAACACACTCAGCTAGCAGTGAACAGTGAACACACTCAGATAGAAGTGAACACACTCAGCTAGCAGTGAACACACTCAGCTAGCAGTGAACACACTCAGCTAGCAGTGAACACACTCAGCTAGCAGTGAACACACTCAGCTAGCAGTGAACACACTCAGCTAGCAGTGAACACACTCAGCTAGCAGTGAACACACTCAGCTAGCAGTGAACACACTCAGCTAGCAGTGAACACACTCAGCTAGCAGGGAACACACTCAGCTAGCAGGGAACACACTCAGCTAGCAGTGATCACACTCAGCTAGCAGTGAACACACTCAGCTAGCACTGATCACACTCAGCTAGCAGTGAAGACACTCAGCTAGCAGTGAACACACTCAGCTAGCAGTGAAGACACTCAGCTAGCAGTGAAGACACTCAGCTAGCAGTGAACACACTCAGCTAGCAGTGAACACACTCAGCTAGCAGTGAAGACACTCAGCTAGCAGTGAAGACACTCAGCTAGCAGTGAACACACTCAGCTAGCAGTGAACACACTCAGCTAGCAGTGAACACACTCAGCTAGCAGTGAACACACTCAGCTAGCAGTGAACACACTCAGCTAGCAGTGAACACACTCAGCTAGCAGTGAACACACTCAGCTAGCAGTGAACACACTCAGCTAGCAGTGAACACACTCAGCTAGCAGTGAACACACTCAGCTAGCAGTGAACACACTCAGCTAGCAGTGAACTCACTACTCAGCTAGCAGTGAACACACTCAGCTAGCAGTGAACACACTCAGCTAGCAGTGAACACACTCAGCTAGCAGTGAACACACTAGCAGTGAACACACTCAGCTAGCAGTGAACACACTCAGCTAGCAGAGAACACACTCAGCTAGCAGTGAACACACTCAGCTAGCAGTGAACACACTCAGCTAGCAGTGAACACACTCAGCTAGCAGTGAACACACTCAGCTAGCAGTGAACACACTCAGCTAGCAGTGAACACACTCAGCTAGCAGTGAAGACACTCAGCTAGCAGTGAACACACTCAGCTAGCAGTGAACACACTCAGCTAGCAGTGAAGACACTCAGCTAGCAGTGAACACACTCAGCTAGCAGTGAACACACTCAGCTAGCAGTGAACACACTCAGCTAGCAGTGAACACACTCAGCTAGCAGTGAACACACTCAGCTAGCAGTGAACACACTCAGCTAGCAGTGAACACACTCAGCTAGCAGTGAAGACACTCAGCTAGCAGTGAACACACTCAGCTAGCAGTGAACACACTCAGCTAGCAGTGAACACACTCAGCTAGCAGTGAACACACTCAGCTAGCAGTGAACACACTCAGCTAGCAGTGAACACACTCAGCTAGCAGTGAACACACTCAGCTAGCAGTGAACACACTCAGCTAGCAGTGAACACACTCAGCTAGCAGTGAACACACTCAGCTAGCAGTGAACACACTCAGCTAGCAGTGAACACACTCAGCTAGCAGTGAACACACTCAGCTAGCAGTGAACACACTCAGCTAGCAGTGAACACACTCAGCTAGCAGTGAACACACTCAGCTAGCAGTGAACACACTCAGCTAGCAGTGAACACACTCAGCTAGCAGTGAACACACTCAGCTAGCAGTGAACACACTCAGCTAGCAGTGAACACACTCAGCTAGCAGTGAACACACTCAGCTAGCAGTGAACACACTCAGCTAGCAGTGAACACACTCAGCTAGCAGTGAACACACTCAGCTAGCAGTGAACACACTCAGCTAGCAGTGAACACACTCAGCTAGCAGTGAAGACACTCAGCTAGCAGTGAACACACTCAGCTAGCAGTGAAGACACTCAGCTAGCAGTGAACACACTCAGCTAGCAGTGAACACACTCAGCTAGCAGTGAACACACTCAGCTAGCAGTGAACACACTCAGCTAGCAGTGAACACACTCAGCTAGCAGTGAACACACTCAGCTAGCAGTGAACACACTCAGCTAGCAGTGAACACACTCAGCTAGCAGTGAACACACTCAGCTAGCAGTGAACACACTCAGCTAGCAGTGAACACACTCAGCTAGCAGTGAACACACTCAGCTAGCAGTGAACACACTCAGCTAGCAGTGAAGACACTCAGCTAGCAGTGAACACACTCAGCTAGCAGTGAACACACTCAGCTAGCAGTGAACACACTCAGCTAGCAGTGAACACACTCAGCTAGCAGTGAACACACTCAGCTAGCAGTGAACACACTCAGCTAGCAGTGAACACACTCAGCTAGCAGTGAACACACTCAGCTAGCAGTGAACACACTCAGCTAGCAGTGAAGACACTCAGCTAGCAGTGAACACACTCAGCTAGCAGTGAAGACACTCAGCTAGCAGTGAAGACACTCAGCTAGCAGTGAAGACACTCAGCTAGCAGTGAACACACTCAGCTAGCAGTGAACACACTCAGCTAGCAGTGATCACAGTCAGCTAGCAGTGAACACACTCAGCTAGCAGTGAACACACTCAGCTAGCAGTGATCACAGTCAGCTAGCAGTAAACACACTCAGCTAGCAGTGAACACACTCAGCTAGCAGTGAACACACTCAGCTAGCAGTGAAGACACTCAGCTAGCAGTGAACACACTCAGCTAGCAGTGAACACACTCAGCTAGCAGTGAACACACTCAGCTAGCAGTGAACACACTCAGCTAGCAGTGAACACACTCAGCTAGCAGTGAACACACTCAGCTAGCAGTGAACACACTCAGCTAGCAGTGAACACACTCAGCTAGCAGTGAACACACTCAGCTAGCAGTGAACACACTCAGCTAGCAGTGAACACACTCAGCTAGCAGTGAACACACTCAGCTAGCAGTGAACACACTCAGCTAGCAGTGAACACACTCAGCTAGCAGTGAACACACTCAGCTAGCAGTGAACACACTCAGCTAGCAGTGAACACACTCAGCTAGCAGTGAACACACTCAGCTAGCAGTGAACACACTCAGCTAGCAGTGATCACACTCAGCTAGCAGTGAACACACTCAGCTAGCAGTGAACACACTCAGCTAGCAGTGAAGACACTCAGCTAGCAGTGAACACACTCAGCTAGCAGTGAACACACTCAGCTAGCAGTGAACACACTCAGCTAGCAGTGAACACACTCAGCTAGCAGTGAAGACACTCAGCTAGCAGTGAACACACTCAGCTAGCAGTGAACACACTCAGCTAGCAGTGAACACACTCAGCTAGCATTGAACACACTCAGCTAGCAGTGAACACACTCAGCTAGCAGTAAACACACTCAGCTAGCAGTGAACACACTCAGCTAGCAGTGAACACACTCAGCTAGCAGTGAACACACTCAGCTAGCAGCTAGCAGTGAACACACTCAGCTAGCAGTGAACACACTCAGCTAGCAGTGAACACACTCAGCTAGCAGTGAACACACTCAGCTAGCATTGAACACACTCAGCTAGCAGTGAACACACTCAGCTAGCAGTAAACACACTCAGCTAGCAGTGAACACACTCAGCTAGCAGTGAACACACTCAGCTAGCAGTGAAGACACTCAGCTAGCAGTGAACACACTCTGCTAGCAGTGAACACACTCAGCTATCAGTGAACACACTCAAGCACACTCAGCTAGCAGTAAACACACTCAGCTAGCAGTGAACACACTCAGCTAGCAGTGAACACACTCAGCTAGCAGTGAACACACTCAGCTAGCAGTGAACACACTCAGCTAGCAGTGAACACACTCAGCTAGCAGTGAACACACTCAGCTAGCAGTGAACACACTCAGCTAGCAGTGAACACACTCAGCTAGCAGTAAACACACTCAGCTAGCAGTGAACACACTCAGCTAGCAGTGAACACACTCAGCTAGCAGTGAACACACTCAGCTAGCAGTAAACACACTCAGCTAGCAGTGAACACACTCAGCTAGCAGTCAGCTAGCAGTGAACACACTCAGCTAGCAGTGAACACACTCAGCTAGCAGTGAACACACTCAGCTAGCAGTAAACACACTCAGCTAGCAGTGAAGACACTCAGCTAGCAGTAAACACACTCAGCTAGCAGTAAACACACTCAGCTAGCAGTGAAGACACTCAGCTAGCAGTGAACACACTCAGATAGCAGTGAAGACACTCAGCTAGCCGTGAACACACTCAGCTAGCAGTAAACACACTCAGCTAGCAGTGAAGACACTCAGCTAGCAGTGAACACACTCAGCTAGCAGTAAACACACTCAGCTAGCAGTGAACACACTCAGCTAGCAGTAAACACACTCAGCTAGCAGTAAACACACTCAGCTAGCAGTAAACACACTCAGCTAGCAGTAAACACACTCAGCTAGCAGTAAACACACTCAGCTAGCAGTAAACACACTCAGCTAGCAGTAAACACACTCAGCTAGCAGTGAACACACTCAGCTAGCAGTAAACACACTCAGCTAGCAGTCAGCTAGCAGTAAACACACTCAGCTAGCACACTCAGCTAGCAGTAAACACACTCAGCTAGCAGTAAACACACTCAGCTAGCAGTAAACACACTCAGCTAGCAGTAAACACACTCAGCTAGCAGTAAACACACTCAGGCAGTCAGAACACACTCAGCTAGCAGTAAACACACTCAGCTAGCAGTAAACACACTCAGCTAGCAGTAAACACACTCAGCTAGCAGTAAACACACTCAGCTAGCAGTAAACACACTCAGCTAGCAGTGAAGACACTCAGCTAGCAGTGAACACACTCAGCTAGCAGTGAACACACTCAGCTAGCAGTGAACACACTCAGCTAGCAGTAAACACACTCAGCTAGCAGTAAACACACTCAGCTAGCAGTAAACACACTCAGCTAGCAGTAAACACACTCAGCTAGCAGTGAACACACTCAGCTAGCAGTGAACACACTCAGCTAGCAGTAAACACACTCAGCTAGCAGTAAACACACTCAGCTAGCAGTAAACACACTCAGCTAGCAGTGAAGACACTCAGCTAGCAGTGAACACACTCAGCTAGCAGTGAACACACTCAGCTAGCAGTAAACACACTCAGCTAGCAGTGAAGACACTCAGCTAGCAGTGAACACACTCAGCTAGCAGTGAACACACTCAGCTAGCAGTGAACACACTCAGCTAGCAGTAAACACACTCAGCTAGCAGTGAACACACTCAGCTAGCAGTGAACACACTCAGCTAGCAGTGAACACACTCAGCTAGCAGTGAACACACTCAGCTAGCAGTGAACACACTCAGCTAGCAGTGAACACACTCAGCTAGCAGTGAACACACTCAGCTAGCAGTGAACACACTCAGCTAGCAGTGAACACACTCAGCTAGCAGTGAACACACTCAGCTAGCAGTGAACACACTCAGCTAGCAGTGAACACACTCAGCTAGCAGTGAACACACTCAGCTAGCAGTGAACACACTCAGCTAGCAGTGAACACACTCAGCTAGCAGTGAACACACTCAGCTAGCAGTGAACACACTCAGCTAGCAGTGAACACACTCAGCTAGCAGTGAAGACACTCAGCTAGCAGTGAACACACTCAGCTAGCAGTGAACACACTCAGCTAGCAGTGAACACACTCAGCTAGCAGTGAACACACTCAGCTAGCAGTGAACACACTCAGCTAGCAGTGAACACACTCAGCTAGCAGTGAACACACTCAGCTAGCAGTCAGCTAGCAAGACACTCAGCAGTAGCAGTGAACACACTCAGCTAGCAGTGAACACACTCAGCTAGCAGTGAACACACTCTAGCAGACACTCAGCTAGCAGTGAACACACTCAGCTAGCAGTGAAGACACTCAGCTAGCAGTGAAGACACTCAGCTAGCAGTGAAGACACTCAGCTAGCAGTGAACACACTCAGCTAGCAGTAAACACACTCAGCTAGCAGTGAAGACACTCAGCTAGCAGTGAACACACTCAGCTAGCAGTAAACACACTCAGCTAGCAGTGAAGACACTCAGCTAGCAGTGAAGACACTCAGCTAGCAGTGAACACTCAGCTCAGTGAAGCTAGCAGTTAACACACTCAGCTATCAGTGAAGACACTCAGCTAGCAGTTAAGACACTCAGCTAGCAGTGAAGACACTCAGCTAGCAGTGAACACACTCAGCTAGCAACACACTCAGCTAGCAGTGAACACACTCAGCTAGCAGTGAGGACACTCAGCTAGCAGTGAACACACTCAGCTAGCAGTGAACACACTCAGCTAGCAGTGAACACACTCAGCTAGCAGTGAACACACTCAGCTAGCAGTGAAGACACTCAGCTAGCAGTGAACACACTCAGCTAGCAGTGAACACACTCAGCTAGCAGTGAACACACTCAGCTAGCAGTGAACACACTCAGCTAGCAGTGAACACACTCAGCTAGCAGTGAACACACTCAGCTAGCAGTGAACACACTCAGCTAGCAGTGAACACACTCAGCTAGCAGTGAACACACTCAGCTAGCAGTGAACACACTCAGCTAGCAGTGAACACCCTCAGCTAGCAGTGAACACACTCAGCTAGCAGTGAACACACTCAGCTAGCAGTGAACACACTCAGCTAGCAGTGAACACACTCAGCTAGCAGTGAACACACTCAGCTAGCAGACACTCAGAACACACTCAGCTAGCAGTGAACACACTCAGCTAGCAGTGAACACACTCAGCTAGCAGTGAACACACTCAGCTAGCAGTGAACACACTCAGCTAGCAGTGAACACACTCAGCTAGCAGTGAACACACTCAGCTAGCAGTGAACACACTCAGCTAGCAGTGAAGACACTCAGCTAGCAGTGAACACACTCAGCTAGCAGTGAACACACTCAGCTAGCAGTGAACACACTCAGCTAGCAGTGATCACACTCAGCTAGCAGTGAACACACAGCTAGCAGTGAACACACTCAGAACACACTCAGCTAGCAGTGAACACACTCAGCTAGCAGTGAACACACTCAGCTAGCAGTGAACACACTCAGCTAGCAGTGAACACACTCAGCTAGCAGTGAACACACTCAGCTAAGTGAACACACTCAGCTAGCAGTGAACACACTCAGCTAGCAGTGAACACACTCAGCTAGCAGTGAACACACTCAGCTAGCAGTGAACACACTCAGCTAGCAGTGAACACACTCAGCTAGCAGTGAAGACACTCAGCTAGCAGTGAACACACACAGCTAGCAGTGAACACACTCAGCTAGCAGTGACACTCAGCTAGCACACTCAGCTAGCAGTGAACACACTCAGCTAGCAGTGAACACACTCAGCTAGCAGTGAACACACTCAGCTAGCAGTGAACACACTCAGCTAGCACACTCAGCTAGCAGTGAACACACTCAGCTAGCAGTGAAC
Source organism: Cherax quadricarinatus (assembly GCF_038502225.1). Classification (NCBI taxonomy): domain Eukaryota; kingdom Metazoa; phylum Arthropoda; class Malacostraca; order Decapoda; family Parastacidae; genus Cherax; species Cherax quadricarinatus. The sequence continues at coordinate 74,417,898 of NC_091292.1, forward strand.
ACACTCAGCTAGCAACACACTCAGCTAGCAGTGAACACACTCAGCTAGCAGTGAACACACTCAGCTAGCAGTGAACACACTCAGCTAGCAGTGAACACACTCAGCTAGCAGAAGAACACACTCAGCTAGCAGTGAACACACTCAGCTAGCAGTGAACACACTCAGCTAGCAGTGAACACACTCAGCTAGCAGTGAACACACTCAGCTAGCACACTCAGCTAGCAGTGAACACACTCAGCTAGCAGTGAACACACTCAGCTAGCAGTGCAACACACTCAGCTAGCAGTGAACACACTCAGCTAGCAGTGAACACACTCAGCTAGCAGTGAACACACTCAGCTAGCAGTGAACACACTCAGCTAGCAGTGAACACACTCAGCTAGCAGTGAACACACTCAGCTAGCAGTGAACACACTCAGCTAGCAGTGAACACACTCAGCTAGCAGTGAACACACTCAGCTAGCAGTGAACACACTCAGCTAGCAGTGAACACACTCAGCTAGCAGTGAACACACTCAGCTAGCAGTGAACACACTCAGCTAGCAGTGAACACACTCAGCTAGCAGTGAACACACTCAGCTAGCAGTGAACACACTCAGCTAGCAGTGAACACACTCAGCTAGCAGTGAACACACTCAGCTAGCAGTGAACACACTCAGCTAGCAGTGAACACACTCAGCAAGCAGTGAACACACTCAGCTAGCAGTGAACACACTCAGCTAGCAGTGAACACACTCAGCTAGCAGTGAACACACTCAGCTAGCAGTGAACACACTCAGCTAGCAGTGAACACACTCAGCTAGCAGTGAACACACTCAGCTAGCAGTGAACACACTCAGCTAGCAGTGAACACACTCAGCTAGCAGTGAACACACTCAGCTAGCAGTGAACACACTCAGCTAGCAGTGAACACACTCAGCTAGCAGTGAACACACTCAGCTAGCAGTGAACACACTCAGCTAGCAGTGAACACACTCAGCTAGCAGTGAACACACTCAGCTAGCAGTGAACACACTCAGAACACACTCAGCTAGCAGTGAACACACTCAGCTAGCAGTGAACACACTCAGATAGCAGTGAACACACTCAGCTAGCAGAGAACACACTCAGCTAGCAGTGAACACACTCAGCTAGCAGTGAACACACTCAGCTAGCAGTGAACACACTCAGCTAGCAGTGAACACACTCAGCTAGCAATGAAGACACTCAGCTAGCAGTGAACACACTCAGCTAGCAGTGAACACACTCAGCTAGCAGTGAACACACTCAGCTAGCAGTGATCACACTCAGCTAGCAGTGAACACACTCAGCTAGCAGTGAACACACTCAGCTAGCAGTGAACACACTCAGCTAGCAGTGAACACACTCAGCTAGCAGTGAACACACTCAGCTAGCAGTGAACACACTCAGCTAGCAGTGAACACACCTTCTTCATCAAGTGTCACAAGTTATCATGATGTGAAAACTTTTAATCAGTAATATCATCAGTAAAAGTAAGACAGGTTCGTTCCTGGGAGGGTTGTGGCAACACTGTCTGGGTTGTGGCAACACTGTCTGGGTTGTGGCAACACTGTTTGGGTTGTGGCAACACTGTCTGGGTTGTGGCAACACTGTCTGGGTTGTGGCAACACTGTCTGGGTTGTGGCAACACTGTCTGGGTTGTGGCAACACTGTTTGGGTTGTGGCAACACTGTCTGGGTTGTGGAAACACTGTTTGGGTTGTGGCAACACTGTCTGGGTTGTGGCAACACTGTCTGGGTTGTGGCAACACTGTCTGGGTTGTGGCAACACTGTCTGGGTTGTGGCAACACTGTCTGGGTTGTGGCAACACTGTCTGGGTTGTGGCAACACTGTCTGGGTTGTGGCAACACTGTTTGGGTTGTGGCAACACTGTCTGGGTTGTGGCAACACTGTCTGGGTTGTGGCAACACTGTCTGGGTTGTGGCAACACTGTCTGGGTTGTGGCAACACTGTCTGGGTTGTGGCAACACTGTCTGGGTTGTGGCAACACTGTTTGGGTTGTGGCAACACTGTCTGGGTTGTGGCAACACTGTCTGGGTTGTGGCAACACTGTCTGGGTTGTGGCAACACTGTCTGGGTTGTGGCAACACTGTCTGGGTTATGGCACTAATGTCTGGGTTGTGGTAACACTGTCTGGGTTGTGGTAACACTGGGTTGTGGTAACACTGTCTGGGTTTTGGTAACACTCTCTGGGTTGTGGTAACACTGTCTGGGTTGTGGTAACACTGTCTGGGTTGTGGCAACACTGTCCGGGTTGTGGTAACACTGTCTGGGTTGTGGTAACACTGTCTGGGTTGTGGCAACACTGTCTGGGTTATGGCAACACTGTCTGGGTTGTGGTAATACTGTCTGGGTTGTGGTGACACTAGGTTGTGGTAACACTGTCTGGGTTTTGGTAACACTGTCTGGGTTGTGGTAACACTGTCTGGGTTGTGGCAACACTGTCTGGGTTGTGGCAACACTGTTTGGGTTGTGGCAACACTGTCTGGGTTGTGGCAACACTGTCTGGGTTGTGGCAACACTGTCTGGGTTGTGGCAACACTGTCTGGGTTGTGGCAACACTGTCTGGGTTGTGGCAACACTGTCTGGGTTGTGGCAACACTGTTTGGGTTGTGGCAACACTGTCTGGGTTGTGGCAACACTGTCTGGGTTGTGGCAACACTGTCTGGGTTGTGGCAACACTGTCTGGGTTGTGGCAACACTGTCTGGGTTGTGGCAACACTGTCTGGGTTGTGGCAACACTGTTTGGGTTGTGGCAACACTGTCTAGGTTGTGGCAACACTGTCTGTGTTGTGGCAACACTGTCTGGGTTGTGGCAACACTGTCTGGGTTGTGGCAACACTGTCTGGGTTATGGCACTAATGTCTGGGTTGTGGTAACACTGTCTGGGTTGTGGTAACACTGGGTTGTGGTAACACTGTCTGGGTTTTGGTAACACTCTCTGGGTTGTGGTAACACTGTCTGGGTTGTGGTAACACTGTCTGGGTAGTGGCAACACTGTCCGGGTTGTGGTAACACTGTCTGGGTTGTGGTAACACTGTCTGGGTTGTGGCAACACTGTCTGGGTTATGGCAACACTGTCTGGGTTGTGGTAATACTGTCTGGGTTGTGGTGACACTAGGTTGTGGTAACACTGTCTGGGTTTTGGTAACACTGTCTGGGTTGTGGTAACACTGTCTGGGTTGTGGTAACACTGTCTGGGTTGTGGCAACACTGGCAGGGTTGTGGTAACACTGTCTGGGTTGTGGTAACACTGTCTGCGTTGTGGCAACAATGTCTGGGTTGTGGCAACACTGTCTGGGTTGTGGTAACACTATCTGGGTTGTGGTAACACTCTCTGGGTTGTGGTAACACTGTCTGGGTTGTGGCGACACTTTCTGGGTTGTGGCAACACTGGCCGGGTTGTAGTAACACTGTTTTGTGGCAACATTGTCTGCGTTGTGGCAACACTGTTTGTGCTGTGGCAACACTGTCTGGGTTGTGGTAACACTGTCTGGATTGTGGTAACACTGTCTGGGTTGTGGCAACACTGTCTGGGTTGTGGCAACACTGGCCGGGTTGTGGTAACACTGTCTGGGTTGTGGTAACACTGTCTGGGTTATGGCAACACTGTCTGGGTTGTGGTAATACTGTCTGGGTTGTGGTGACACTGGGTTGTGGTAACACTGTCTGGGTTTTGGTAACACTGTCTGGGTTGTGGTAACACTGTCTGGGTTGTGGTAACACTGTCTGGGTTGTGGCAATACTGGCCGGGTTGTGGTAACACTGTCTGGGTTGTGGTAACACTGTCTGCGTTGTGGCAACAATGTCTGGGTTGTGGCAACACTGTCTGGGTTGTGGTAACACTATCTGGGTTGTGGTAACACTCTCTGGGTTGTGGTAACACTGTCTGGGTTGTGGCGACACTTTCTGGGTTGTGGCAACACTGGCCGGGTTGTAGTAACACTGTCTGGGTTGTGGCAACATTGTCTGCGTTGTGGCAACACTGTTTGTGCTGTGGCAACACTGTCTGGGTTGTGGTAACACTGTCTGGATTGTGGTAACACTGTCTGGGTTGTGGCAACACTGTCTGGGTTGTGGCAACACTGGCCCTTTTGTGGTAACACTGTCTGGGTTGTGGTAACACTGTCTGGGTTGTGGCAACACTGTCTGGGTTGTGGCAACACTGGCCGGGTTGTGGCAACACTGGCCCGTTTGTGGCAACAATTGCCATGTTGTGGCAACACTGACCGGGTTGTGGCAGCCCTGGCCGGTTGTGGCAACAATTGCCTGGTTGTGGCAACACTGGCCTGGTTGTGGCAAGAATTGCCGGGTTGTGGCAACACTGACCGGGTTGTGGCAACACTGGCCTGGTTGTGGCAACAATTGCCGGGTTTTGGCAACAATTGCCGGGTTGTGGCAACACTTTCCGCCTTGAGCCTCCTTAACAAATTACAACTATTGATGACCCTCTTGTCCCTCCAACCCCCATCCTCCCCTTCCCTTTACCCCTTCTCCTCTCACATCCACCCCTTATTCCCCCACTCCTTTCTCCGTTCTCATCCGCTCTAGCACCCCCTCCCCTTTCCTCATTCCCCCTCTCCTCTCTCCTCCCATTCCGTAGCGCCCCTTTCTCACCAACCTTTTACCCCCTCCTCATCACCCTTCCCCCTCCCCAGTGCCTTCCCTACTTCATTCCCCCTCCATCACACCACTGTCTTACGCTGGTTCACAAATACACCATTACATTAATGGGTTATCATAGCTAAGGTGTGTGTATACATCTTCCCACAACACCTGTGTCTCCAACAACACAAGGAACGAGAAACGTCTCCGCGTTGCCTTTGTTGGCAAAACCTCGAGCCAATAAGTGATATTAAAATTCCTGGGATGGCTGATGTTGGAGCCGCCACACTGGAACATACATGATAGCAGTCAGTCTCCATCATGAAGTATTAAACACATGTGCAACATCTGGGTATCTTCATTTGTAGACGTTTGGCCAACCAGGCCACCGTGGCCTGGTCGTAAAAGCTCTCGCTTCATACGTTGAGGGTCCGGGTTTGAATTCCAGCTAAATGGTGGAAATACTGGACGTGTTTCCGTACACCGGTTGTCTATGTTCACCCATCAGTAAAATGGGTACCTGGGAGTTAGTCGACTGGTGTGGGTCGCATCCTGGGGCAAAACTGACCTAATTTGCCCTAAATGCTCTGCATAAAAAGTGGCTATCTATAGAGTAGTATGTCATTGATGTCAGCTAGGACTGTATACCTTGTACATGTACTTGTAGTAAATAAAGATATTTTTATTATAGTATTATAAGGTGCTGCACGTCCCTCACGCTGGTATATAAGCGCCAAACTTCATGCCTGTGCTTCAGATTCTTCAAGACTACGATGCTCTTCACCAACTCCAAGGCTGAGGGACTGATTACCTCATCTTTTGTATATAATTCTACCTTCTTCACATTATTTTGTCTTTGTTTTGTATTGATGAATTCACTGGATGGAGAAACGTCTACAAATAAAGATACCCAAATGCTAGACATGTGTCTAATTCTTCATCTTGTTGGTACTTTATACCATTCATGTACAAGATCAGAGTTGTTGTAAGAAAATGCTTCAGAGCTCTGACCCCTAGTCTGACCTCGCATCCATAGGCTGCTTATTAGCTAATCTATCAAAGAGAGATAATAAATGACACTATAGGAGAAGTACCGTGCCAGCACTGCCACCACACTGCAACACAACCATTACAACATCGCCTGTTACTAGTGCCAGATGACACTTCACTTAGAAGTCGTTTTCCACTGTCACCATCATTGCATCAGCAACCAGCCAAAACTATTGCCTCTCTTGTGTTGCTTTGTTTGCTTACTCTCTCGCTTGCCTCCTTTGTGTGATCTCCCTGCTTGCTGCCCTGTATGACTGTTTACTTTCATGCCTGGCTGCTTGCTTGATTGGCTACCTGCCTGCATGCTTGTTTGCTTTTCTGCCTGCATATCTGTCTGTCTGCTTGCATGCTTGCCTTCTTGGTTGCCTCCCTGCTTGCCCTTTTGGTTGCCTGCCTGCCTGCTTGCCTTCTTGGCTGCCTGCCTACCTGCTTGCTTGTCTGCTTACCTGCCTGTTGCATCAAAGGACTTCCCATCCCTCCTTACCCCTTCACTTTCCATCAGTCTGCCGGCTGGTGCTGCTCCCATTCGTCAACTGCCCTTGTCTTGCCCTCAGAAGTGCACTGACTGTGAGGAGAGGGGAAGGAGGGGGCAAGAGGGGATTAACTGACCACCAAAGGTCCTCAAAGGCATTCAGAAGCCTTAGCAGCGCCTGCGTGATCCTCTGGTTCTTGGGTCGCAGAAGTGGGCGAAATGATCAAGAAGGTTTATTGAAGATTGTTACGGTGGGAATAAAGTGACATTATTCACAGGGAAGGGAGATTACGTAAGGTACTCGAGGAGAGGATTATGATGAAGGAAGACTTAGAGTTAGGAAGATTTAGTTAGGGGTTAATGGATATAGGGAGGGTTACACGACTGCGAATTACCCACGAGGGGATAACAAGCTCGTGAATAAATGGTTTATAAAGCCGACAAGTTGATAAATGAGACACTTGTGCAGCATTTGGATAATTCCAGTGCAGAGGATGGTGGAATATGAGGAGGAGTTTGAGGTTATCACTCCCTCAGCCTGGAGTCGATGTGTTCAGTCTATCAGTCTTGATGGATTGAGGAAGAAGAGACAATTGAAAAGATGGATGGAAGAAGAGGGGAAGAAAGGAAGAAAAAAAGAGAAGAGGGATGAAAGTGGATTATGGAAGGAAGTAGAAAGTTATGAAGGCGGGAAGTAGGGAGGTTGAGAGAATGTAAGAAAATTTGTAAAGGAAGGTCAGAAGAAAGGGAAAGAATAAAAGACGATTAAAGAAAGGGAAGAATGAAAGAAACGATGGAGGAAAGATGAACTGGGGAGCAGAGTGGAAGGAAAACTAACAGATGATAAGGAATAACCAGGGAGGGATAAAGGAAGCAGGTGACAAAGGAGGAAACAAGGTAATGAGCGAGATAGAAAATAAGGGCGGAAATAAGAGAGAGAGAGAGAGAGAGAGAGAGAGAGAGAGAGAGAGAGAGAGAGAGAGAGAGAGAGAGAGAGAGAGAGAGAGAGAGAGAGAGAGAGAGAAAGAGAGAGAGAGAGAGAAAAGAAGGGAAGTGCCAGAAGGATGAAGATCATCTAGGGAACTTTCTGACACTCTCACGAACTTGTCTCCTTACTTTCCTTGTCCTCATTTACTCAGACATCGTCGTAATTGCTCGAGTTGGAAGCAATTTAAAAAAAAATAAAGACTTCTGGAGGGTGTTCCAGCATGTGATAAATTTACCCAGAGAGGAAAACATTCAGTGTCACCCGGCACCTCTCTCTCTCTCTAGCTTTCTCCCTTTAAGGTTAATGTCGACCCACTGAAAATTAATCTGTGAACAACACTTTCAGAGTGTGGGCACTGTACATAAGAATATAAGAAAGCAGGCCAGTAGGCCTCCTGCAGTGATCTTCAGCTATTTCTCTCTGCAGTGGACTGAGGAAGGTACTGGTTAGCTAAACCTTTCCACATACAGATTCCCAAGTGTTGGACGAATGTCTAATTTATCAACTTGCAATTTCTCTGAATTATCTATCTCCAAAATAGGCAGGTTCAATTCACACCCACCCACACCCACCCACACCCACCCACACCCACCCACGCCCACCCACACCCACCCACACCCACCCACACCCACCCACACCCACCCACACTCACCCACACCCACCCACACCCACCCATGCCCACCACCCACGTCCACCCACACCCACCCACGCCCATCACCCACGCCCACCACCCACACCCACCCATGCCCACCCCCCACGCCCACCCACGTCCACCCACACCCACCCACCCCCCACACCCACCCACCCACACCCACCCACACCCACCCACACCCACCCACACCCACCCACACCCACCCACACCCACCCACACCCACCCACACCCACTCGTGTACTAGTCTAACTGTTTTTAAAACTACTCGAAGTTTTATGTTCAGTAACGGTACTCGGGAGTTTTTCCACTCATCCACAACTCTGTTACGAAACCAATGCTTTCCTGTATCCTTTTTAAATCTAATTTTTTTCCAACAAGAGCCCACTGCTGTGAATCCTGTCTTGGTTAAATCTTTTAGCACGTTATTTTCATCCCCTTCATTTATTCTCGTTTTCCATTTATACACTTCAATCATATCCCCCCTAATTTTACGCCTTTCTGAGTGTAGACTCAGGGTCCTCAGTCTGTCCTCGTAGGAAAGATTTTTGATACATACGATCAACCTTGCCATCTTTCTCCAGTGAATGCACGTTTTCCAGCGCATTCATGTCCATTCTGTAATATGGAGACCAAGGGTGCGCAGCATAATCTAAATGAGACCTAACCATCGATATACTGAGTTGAAGTATAACGTGAGGGCTCCTGTTATTTATACTTCTTGACATTAAGCCAAGAACTGCATTCGCTTTATTGCGAACACTCATGCACTGTTGTTGTCTTGGCTATAGATTACTCCTAACCAGAACTACTAAATAGATACTGTACTTCTAGCTACTGTTCACCCTAACCACCTATTATCCATTCATCCTACCTACCTCTGTCCACCTTTCCTGACCATCTACTATCCACCCATCATTTATATAGTCTTTGCCTATCAGTCGTGTTCCATTCTTACTAAATGGGCTAAACATCTCAAATTTTATGATGTAAATTGTTTAGGAAGCCAACAAGTTGAAAAGTGAGTTATATGTGCAACATTTGAAAATCCTTATTGAGGAAACGTTTCGCCACACAATGGCTTCATCAGTTAATATGGACATAGGTGTAGTTTAGTGGCCTGCACACGTGGCTGTAGCACGATAACCAAGGTAGAAACGAGCAAAAAGGAAGAGGAATAAACACTTGTATTTCCTTCACCAAACAACAAGCAGATATATACAATGTATACAGAGAATGTGTGCAATAAGCAAATGCAAGCAAGAGACACGGTGAGAATCGGTACGACCAGACTTGGAGGTAAATCTGCCAATGTTGATTCACTAGTGTCCCACTTCGCTTCACAACTTTGGCGGCTTCCCTATCAGTGGCTGGTTGAACCAAGGTGCTAGCGTAACTAGGGGGAGCCCCTGCTCGTTTATACCTTTAGCACCTGGTTCGTTGGTCGGAGGGCATCCCTGTATGGGTGTGTGACCTACGCCGAATAAAATGTACTCTTAGCATGCCATATCAGTCCAATACAAAGAAGAACGGTAGAATAAGAGGAGTTTGAGGTAACACTAGTCAACAACTAAAATGCTTCCGAGACCAGAGTAGCAATTTCCAACTAATTTTAGATCACTGATAACACTGGCCTGTATGATTTTTTTTTATTGACGCTATGGTATCTTTTTCGGTATATATATGGAAAATATTGATTAATTTTTTTATTCATCTCGATCACATCAGGTTATCAAGTTATACGAAAACGTTACTTTTCTCTTTTCGTATAACATAAGTAAATGAGAAAGTAGTATATTACCAATTAAAATGTTTTCTGTCTTTGGGATAGTGGAGCAGACAGCCAGCACTATGAACAAAAAGACTAGCCACCAAGAACCAGCTTCTTACTCGGAAATCACAAGGTGAAAACTGTGCCACTAGTTGACCCCAAGAAAATTCTGCTGCCACAACTCCCCATTAAATTAGGACTTATGAAAAATTTTGTGAAGGCCTTGAACAAGAATGGAACTGCTTTCAAGTACTTGGAGTCAAAGTTTCCTCGTATAAGTGAAGGCAAACTAAAGGCAGGAATCTTTGTTGACCCTCAGATTCGGGAATTGATGAAGGACAAGCATTTTGATGCAGCATCAGCAGGTGTCGAGGTGAATGCCTGGTTTTCATTCATGCAGATTGTCCTCAATTTCCTGGGAAACAGGCGCTCCCCCGAATATGAAAAAATGATCTAAAACCTGATTTCAAGTTTCCAACAACTTGGGTCTAGAATGAGTGTGAAGATGCAATTTTTGCACTCACATATTGACTGTTTTCCCAACAATTGTGGGGACTACAGTGAGGAAAAAGGAGAGCGGTTCCATCAGGATATTTGCACCATGGAAACTCGATACCAGAGCAAATGGAATGTCAGCATGATGGCGGATTACTGCTGGTCATTGAAACGTAATGGTCTCGATGCACAGCAGAAGCGAAAATCAAAGCGGTCCTCCTTCCTTTGATTCAATATGTAGGCTAACCATTAGGAGCATATTTTTTAATAAAATCATTTGATTTGATTCATGTTATTTGGAATTCATATGTTCTTAAAACTAACAGAATATGCTTTTCCATGATTACTTGCCTAATTTTAATAAATTAACAATTTGTTAAAAATTCACATTTTTATTATCATTAATTTGTATTTTATTCAAAATCCTTACGTGATAGAGAAAAATAGTTTAGATATTTACAATCAGCAGCCCAAGAATATGTAAGATCGCAACAATGAATAAAAATAAAAATTAAAAACATTCCAAATGCAGAACAGTATTATGAATATCATGATTAAAATTGTTTGTTAGCTCTACTTTTCATTATACACCTACGTGTCACAACAGGTAATCTTTAATAATAATAACAACAGGTTCCAACAGGCTTGCGGCAGTGTATTTCTTACCACACTCACAGTTACACTGACCTTCATTATTGTTCCAGCAGTCATAGAAGGTGGTTGCACTGTGAAAGATTATATTTTGAGGTGAAAGGTCGGTGATTTTCTTAGCCAAACACTTTCCAAACTTATAAAAAATATTCACTGAGCAAGCTATTGATATGAATGTGAGGCACAGGAGGCATCTTTCAGATGCCTTCTGTGGGCTATGCACTGCAAATGAAACAGACTTATAAGAATATAAAGCATATGTTGCAGTGCATGAAACATGATGAACATCAATGGCAGTTCTGTGGTGACTTAAAGGTTGTTGCTCTTGTGATGGTCTTGCAGGACGGATGCACCAAGTACTGCTGCTTTCTATGTGAATGGGACAGCCGTGCAAGAGGTTCTCACTACATCAGGAGAGACTGGCCACCTCGTCAATCATTGGAGCCGGGGATGAAAAATGCTCAACATCCACCTCTCATTGAACCAAACAAAATTTTGCTACCACCACTACACATAAAACTGGGGCTCATGAACAACTATGTAAAAGCTATGGATAAATCCGGTCAGGGATTCAAGTATTTAACATCAAAATTCCCTCACTGAGCGACGCTAAGATAAGAGAGGCAGTCTTCAATGATCCTCAGATTCGAGAGCTTCTTAAAGATGGTGACTTTGAATCAGACCTTCATGGGGAGGAGAAAGCTGCTTGGGAAGCATTCAAGTTAGTGGTGAAGGAATTTCTCGGAAACAGAAGGGAAGACAATTATGAAGAATTGGTGGAAAACTTCATCAAGGTTTACAAGAACATGGGATTTAACATGTCACTTAAAATTCACTTTTTGGACTCACATTTAGATTTTTTCCAGCGAACTGTGGGACAGTTAGTGAGGAACATGGTGAAAAGTTTCACCAAGATATTTCAACCATGGAAAAATGGTACCAGGACAAATGTGGCACAAGAATGCTGGCAGACGATTGCTGGACATTGGCAAGAGATGATGGTTCTTCAGCCCACTATAAGCGTCAAGCAAAAAGGCAGAGAGTAGGTACTGATTAGAGTTTTAAACATACTGACACATATTGTACGTTATAACAAAATAATCAAATATTACATGTTTCGTATCTTTAAACCTATAACCAATAAACATTTTTCAAGGTGATGTTTGGATTCAGGACACGAAAATACATAAGAATTAACTAGTCGTATTTAAGAAGCAAACAACTTTTCAAAAACTGTTGACCAGTGAATGAGTCCCTCAGCCTGGAATCGATGTGTTCAGACTGATGGGACTAAACACATCAATTCCATGCTGAGGGACTGATTACCTCATTCTCCTCCTCAACTTCCAAAGTTCTTCACAGTATCGGACTGATGAAGCCACTGTGTGGCGAAAAGTTTCCTCCAGTAAGATCCTCAAATGTTGTACAAGTGTCTCATTCATACTTTTCATGCTCCTCCTTCCACTGTCTCCTCTATTTATTTCTTATCCAGTGTCTCACATCCACACCGAACACTGATCTCTGTTTAAACCTTCACCAACGACGTTACTTACCAATCACACCCAAGCTTCAGCATCACTGCGCTCTGTAAAGCTCTAGTGTTTACATTCACCATTATGCTCTATAAAGCTCTAGTGTTTACATTCACCATTATGCTCTATAAAGCTCTAGTCTTTGAATTCACCACTACGCTCTATAAAGCTCCAGTGTTTACATTCACCACTATGCTCTATAAAGCTCTAGTGTTTACATTCACCACTACGCTCTATAAAGCTCTAGCGTTTACATTCACTACTACGCTCTATAAAGCTCTAGTGTTTACATTCACCATTACGCTCTATAAAGCTCTAGTGTTTACATTCACCATTACGCTCTATAAAGCTCTAGTGTTTACATTCACCACTACGCTCTATAAAGCTCTAGTGTTTACATTCACCACTACGCTCTATAAAGCTCTAGTGTTTACATTCACCATTACGCTCTATATAGCTCTAGTGTTTACATTCACTACTACGCTCTATAAAGCTCTAGTGTTTACATTCACCACTACGCTCTATAAAGCTCGTGTTTACATTCACCATTACGCTCTATAAAGCTCTAGTGTTTACATTCACCACTACGCTCTATAAAGCTCTAGTGTTTACATTCACCACTACGCTCTATAAAGCTCTAGTGTTTACATTCACCATTACGCTCTATAAAGCTCTAGTGTTTACATTCACCACTATGCTCTATAAAGCTCTAGTGTTTACATTCACCACTATGCTCTATAAAGCTCTAGTGTTTACATTCACCACTATGCTCTATAAAGCTCTAGTGTTTACATTCACCACTATGCTCTATAAAGCTCCAGTGTTTACATTCACCACTACGCTCTATAAAGCTCTAGTGTTTACATTCACCACTATGCTCTATAAAGCTCCAGTGTTTACATTCACCACTACGCTCTATAAAGCTCTAGTGTTTACATTCACCACTATGCTCTATAAAGCTCCAGTGTTTACATTCACCACTACGCTCTATAAAGCTCTAGTGTTTACATTCACCACTACGCTCTATAAAGCTCTAGTGTTTACATTCACCACTATGCTCTATAAAGCTCCAGTGTTTACATTCACCACTACGCTCTATAAAGCTCTAGTGTTTACATTCACCACTACGCTCTATAAAGCTCTAGTGTTTACATTCACCACTATGCTCTATAAAGCTCCAGTGTTTACATTCACCACTACGCTCTATAAAGCTCCAGTGTTTACATCCACCACTACGCTCTATAAAGCTCTAGTGTTTACATTCACCACTACGCTCTATAAAGCTCTAGTGTTTACATTCACCACTATGCTCTATAAAGCTCCAGTGTTTACATTCACCACTACGCTCTATAAAGCTCTAGTGTTTACATTCACCACTATGCTCTATAAAGCTCCAGTGTTTACATTCACCACTACGCTCTATAAAGCTCCAGTGTTTACATTCACCACTACGCTCTATAAAGCTCTAGTGCTTACATTCCCCACTACGCTCTATAAAGCTCTAGTGTTTACATTCACCACTACGCTCTATAAAGCTCTAGTGTTTACATTCACCACTATGCTCTATAAAGCTCCAGTGTTTACATTCACCACTACGCTCTATAAAGCTCCAGTGTTTACATTCACCACTACGCTCTATAAAGCTCTAGTGTTTACATTCACCACTACGCTCTATAAAGCTCTAGTGTTTACATTCACCACTATGCTCTATAAAGCTCCAGTGTTTACATTCACCACTACGCTCTATAAAGCTCTAGTGTTTACATTCACCACTACGCTCTATAAAGCTCTAGTGTTTACATTCACCACTATGCTCTATAAAGCTCCAGTGTTTACATTCACCACTACGCTCTATAAAGCTCCAGTGTTTACATTCACCACTACGCTCTATAAAGCTCTAGTGTTTACATTCACCACTACGCTCTATAAAGCTCTAGTGTTTACATTCACCACTATGCTCTATAAAGCTCCAGTGTTTACATTCACCACTACGCTCTATAAAGCTCTAGTGTTTACATTCACCACTATGCTCTATAATGCTCCAGTGTTTACATTCACCACTACGCTCTATAAAGCTCCAGTGTTTACATTCACCACTACGCTCTATAAAGCTCTAGTGCTTACATTCACCACTACGCTCTATAAAGCTCTAGTGTTTACATTCACCACTACGCTCTATAAAGCTCTAGTGTTTACATTCACCACTATGCTCTATAAAGCTCCAGTGTTTACATTCACCACTACGCTCTATAAAGCTCCAGTGTTTACATTCACCACTACGCTCTATAAAGCTCTAGTGTTTACATTCACCACTATGCTCTATAAAGCTCCAGTGTTTACATTCACCACTATGCTCTATAAAGCTCCAGTGTTTACATTCACCACTATGCTCTATATAGCTCTAGTGTTTACATTCACCACTATGCTCTATAAAGCTCCAGTGTTTACATTCACCACTATGCTCTATAAAGCTCCAGTGTTAACATTCACCACTACGCTCTATAAAGCTCCAGTGTTTACATTCACCACTACGCTCTATAAAGCTCTAGTGTTTACATTCACCACTACGCTCTATAAAGCTCCAGTGTTTACATTCACCACTATGCTCTATAAAGCTCCAGTGTTTACATTCACCACTATGCTCTATATAGCTCTAGTGTTTACATTCACCACTATGCTCTATAAAGCTCCAGTGTTTACATTCACCACTATGCTCTATAAAGCTCCAGTGTTTACATTCACCACTACGCTCTATAAAGCTCCAGTGTTTACATTCACCACTACGCTCTATAAAGCTCTAGTGTTTACATTCACCACTACGCTCTATAAAGCTCCAGTGTTTACATTCACCACTATGCTCTATAAAGCTCCAGTGTTAACATTCACCACTACGCTCTATAAAGCTCCAGTGTTTACATTCACCACTACGCTCTATAAAGCTCCAGTGTTTACATTCACCACTATGCTCTATAAAGCTCCAGTGTTTACATTCACCACTATGCTCTATAAAGCTCCAGTGTTTACATTCACCACTATGCTCTATAAAGCTCCAGTGTTTACATTCACCACTATGCTCTATAAAGCTCCAGTGTTTACATTCACCACTATGCTCTATAAAGCTCCAGTGTATACATTCACCACTATGCTCTATAAAGCTCCAGTGTTTACATTCACCACTATGCTCTATAAAGCTCCAGTGTTTACATTCACCACTATGCTCTATAAAGCTCCAGTGTTTACATTCACCACTATGCTCTATAAAGCTCCAGTGTTTACATTCACCACTATGCTCTATAAAGCTCCAGTGTTTACATTCACCACTATGCTCTATAAAGCTCCAGTGTTTACATTCACCACTATGCTCTATAAAGCTCCAGTGTTTACATTCACCACTACGCTCTATAAAGCTCCAGTGTTTACATTCACCAACACTGACAAACTCTTGCAACTTCACTTTGGTAATGCGACTTTCATTCAAAAACTCACCAGCTGAAACATCAACTCCCAGGTGAAGAAATGTGTTGCAAATGTTGCTTTTACTGAGGCAAGTTTTGCAGTTTAGAGATTCATGGATGATGTTTTACAATGTGTTTTATAGTGTGTGTTTGTACTTACCTAATTGTACTCACCTAATTGTGGTTGCAGGGGTCGAGACTCTGCTCCTGGCCCCGCCTCTTCACTGACGGCTACTGCGTCCTCCATGTCCCTGCTCCATGAGTTTTATCATACCTCGTCTTAAAACTATATATGGTTCCTGCCTCCACTACATCAGTTGTCAGACTATTCCATTTCCAAACAACTCTGTGGCTGAAGAAATACTTCCTAACATCCCTTTGGCTTATCTGGGTCTTCAACTTCCAATTGTGACCCCTTGATTCTGTGTCCCCTCTCTGGAACATCCTGACTCTTTCCACCTTGTCTATTTCACGCAGTGTTTTGTATGTTGTTATCATGTCTCCCCTAACCCTCCTGTCCTCCAGTGTCGTCAGGCCGATTTCCCTTAACCTTTCTTCATAGGACATTCCCCTTAGCTCTGGAACTAACCTTGTCGCATACCTCTGCACTTTCTCTAATTTCTTTATGTGCTTGATCAAGTGTGGGTTCCAAACAGGTGCTGCATACTCCAATATGGGCCTGACGTACACGGTGTACAGTGTCTTGAACGATTCCTAAGGTACCGGAACACTATTCTCAGATTTTCCAGGCGCCAATATGCTGCAGCAGTTATCTGGTTTATGTGTGCTTCCGGAGACGTGCACGGTGTAATACTCACCCCAAGATCTTTCTCCTTGAGCGAGGTTTGCAGTCTTTGGCCACCTAGCCTATCCTCCGTCTGCGATCTTCTTTGCCCTTCCCTGATCTTCATGACTTTGCATTTGGCGGGGTTAAATTCAAGAAGCCAGTTGCTGGACCAGGTGTCCAGCCTGTCCAGATCTCTTTGAAGTCTTGCCTGATCCTAATCTGATTTAATTCTCCTCATTAACTTCACATCATCTGAAAATAAGGACACTTCTGAGTCTAACCCCTCCTTCATGTCATTCACATATACCAAAAATAGCACTGGTCCTAGGACCGACGTATTCTCTGATCCATTGCAGTGCCCTTCCTGTTATATGCGCATGATCCTCTAGCTTAAAACTCCAGAAGGTTCGTGACACAGGATTTGCCTTCCATAAATCCGTGCTAGTTGGCGTTTATACTCTTGCTCCATTCCAGGTGCTCCACCACTCTTCTCCTGATAATCTTCTCCATGACTTTGCAAATTATACACGTCAGTGACACTGGTCTATAGTTTAGTGCCTCTTTTCTGTCTCCCTTTTTAGAAATGGGAACTACATTTGCCGTCTTCCATACATCAGGTAGTTGCCCAGTTTCCAGGGATGTGATGAATGGTTTTGAAAACCGACAAGTTGAAGAATTGAGACACTTATGCAACACATGGGAATCTTTATTGAAGAAACGTTTCGCCACACAGTGGCTTCATCAGTCCAATACAAAGCAGAATTGGGCAAGGAGAGGAGAAGTTTGAGGTAATCAGTCCCTCAACCTGGAATCGATATGTTCAGCCCATCACTCTTGTAGGAAGTGCAGCATAGGGCCAGAGAGGTGGCTTATATACTGCAGACAGATGAGGTGAAGCAGGAGGAGGCAGGATCACAGTGGGACCTGCCACTAGTGTAAGTAGGTTGGGCAAGCGTTGAAGTCTTTGTACCAAGATCCCATGATGTTGCAGTGTCTGACAGATGTGATGAATGGTTTTGAAAACTTCTCCTCTCCTTACCCAATTCTGCTTTGTATTGGACTGATGAAGCTACTGTGTGGCGAAACATTTCTTCAATAAAGATTCCCATGTGTTGCATAAGTGTCTCAATTCTTCCAGGGATGTGTTGAAGATTGTGGCTAGTGGCACACACAGAATTTCTGCTCCCTCTCTGAGGACTTATGGAGAAATGTTGTCCGATCCCATTGCCTTTGAGGTATCAAGGTCCCTTAGCACCTTCTTCACCTCCTCCTCAGTTGTATGCATGTCATCCAACACTTGTTGGTATATTCCTTGCTGGTGTCCCCTTTGTGAGACCTTTACCCACTCTGCCTGAGGTATACCAGCAAGTGAGCACATCTCCTGTGTTATCCCAGTGCTTAACAGAATAGGGAATAGCATATGAAGTTACAAATAAAAATGGGAACTATGGCTATAGTTTACTTAATAACATAAAAGGGTTAGAATACAACATATCCTGATGGAAATTTACATAATATAACAATTGACCTATGAGACTTATTACCAGGGGGAAGGGTAGATGTTATCAGTAACACAAACTAGTATTCACTCTTAATTCACTCACCAGCTGACCCGAGATTTACAATGCGTGGTCCACTACCCACGCGGCTGTCCAGAGCTCTTGCTCACCGGACCTGTCACCAACAACCTCTTTTCTCAGCTGTTCCCTTGCTTATATGGTCTTCTAAGCACCCTCTTCCCCATAAGGGGTAGACCACGTATTACGACCTGACGCCGAGGTCTGACGCCGTCAAGAGCAAAAGACCTCAGACTTAAGGCGAAGGGCGTGACTGACAGCTATTTGCCAAGGCAAGGGGTGACCATATAATTGGTTAAATTAGGTCTCCTTTAGCGACCTACCAAGCATAGTTGAACTACATCACATCCCTCTTTCTCCCCAGTTTAAAATATCTGAGAACTAGGACAATTTGTCCTAAGTTATTAGACTATTTTAATCCTAACCCCTTAATTCTATTACAATACAATAGCAAACAATATGAAATCACACAGATCAGTAGAATTAATAAATTCTAGCACAAGAAATGAATAACAGTGACTCTGGTGCGAAACCTCCTTATCCGTCATGTCTCCTTAAAACTAAATATCGGTCTCCAGTGCCTTCCTGTACTTTACTAGAAATAAACTAGCTCCTGTAGTCACCCTCGCTAATTAACCATTGAGCCAAACCTCGTAAGGTTTTCCTGGCGTAAAAAATAGCTCAAGCGGGTATTATTCCTTCAAGCACTTGCAACTGAACCATGGTCATGGAAGGGTTCATTTTTCTTGCACCCTTCCATGACCATTCGTCACAAGGCAGGAATCACAACCAGGACCCATCATTATCCTATTTCTAGGAACTAAAAGAAAACCTCCCATCCCTCACATAAATGAATCCTCTTCTGACGGTAAGCCGATTAGAGTTTACAGTTCTCCACCCGAAAAGGAAATACATCCTATCTCTACGGTGATCCCTCCCAGCAAGGAGCTAGCTCACATAATACACAACACATATATGTCCCAACAGCTGACATAACATAGATCATCCCCTAGCAGTAAAGATACCATACTAATACCACTCTAATCATCATTTCCCAAGCTTCACTGGCTAGTAGTAAATGTCGCGATTGGCTTGACTTGGGGAGCAGGCTATTGACCCAGGGAGAAGCTCTCTACAAATCCTTGGGCAAGGGCGGCAGAAATATGAAGGGGTCGACGGAGGAGGACATAGGGCCATTGTGCTATACTTCAGTATTCTTGTCATCTCACCTCCAGATCTGTCTACTGCTTCTACTAGAAGAGGGGTTAGCCAGGGCTTCTGGCCAACCCTAGCACTTCCTAAATTGGGCCATGTCTCATTGTGTGGACATCGTTGACGTTTAGGAACGCTCATGCGGGTCCCTCTCGTTGAAAGCACAGCATCTGGGAACTTCAGGACTCAGCAAGCAGCTTATCTTCACCATGACAATACTCCTCAGGCACCAAGGCCACCCTTCATCCGTTCAGCCTCACCGGTCAACTTCCACCTCTTGCATGGTGGTGCCACGAGAGCTGGCTACCGCTTTTCCTCAAGTCTCCCAGGTCTATTAATAGCCATTTGCCGGACCCATACTGACCTTTTGGCACTTCTGCGTCTCCATCACTCCAGGCCAAATAGATTCCCTGAGTCTTCTTGGCAGGTCCTA
>NC_091292.1:74442595-74472595 GCF_038502225.1 Cherax quadricarinatus
CTCCTTTTTTAAAGATTGGGACTACATTTGCTGTCTTCCATGCCTCAGGCAATCTCCCTGTTTCGATAGATGTATTGAATATTGTTGTTAGGGGTACACATAGCGCCTCTGCTCCCTCTCTCAATACCCATGGGGAGATGTTATCTGGCCCCATTGCCTTTGAGGTATCTAGCTCACTCAGAAGCCTCTTCACTTCTTCCTCGGTTGTGTGCACTGTGTACAGCACTTGGTGGTGTGCCCCACCTCTCCGTCTTTCTGGAGTCCCTTCTGTCTCCTCTGTGAACACTTCTTTGAATCTCTTGTTGAGTTCTTCACATACTTCACGGTCATTTCTTGTTGTCTCTCCTCTTTCCTTCCTTAGCCTGATTACCTGGTCCTTGACTATTGTTTTCCTCCTGATGTGGCTGTACAACAGTTTCGGGTCAGATTTGGCTTTCGCTGCTATGTCATTTTCATATTGTCTTTGGGCCTCCCTTCTTATCTGTGCATATTCGTT
Source organism: Cherax quadricarinatus (assembly GCF_038502225.1). Taxonomy (NCBI): domain Eukaryota; kingdom Metazoa; phylum Arthropoda; class Malacostraca; order Decapoda; family Parastacidae; genus Cherax; species Cherax quadricarinatus. The sequence goes on from NC_091292.1 coordinate 74,443,092, forward strand.
TCTGGCTCTACGACTGTTCTCCTTATTCTCCTGGGTCCTTTGCCTTCTATATTTCTTCCATTCCCTAGCACACTTGGTTTTTGCCTCCCTGCACCTTTGGGTAAACCATGGGCTCATCCTGGCTTTTTCATTAATCCTGTTACCCTTGGGTACAAACCTCTCCTCAGCCTCCTTGCATTTTGTTGCTACATATTCCATCATCTCATTAACTGGCTTCCCTGCCAGTTCTCTGTCCCACTGAACCCCGTTCAGGTAGTTCCTCATTCCTGTGTAGTCCCCTTTCTTGTAGTTTGGCTTCATTCGTCCTGGCCTTCCTGCTTCTCCCTCCACTTGTAGCTCTACTGTGTATTCGAAGCTTAAAACCACATGGTCAATGGCCCCAAGGGGTCTTTCATATGTGATGTCCTCGATATCTGCACTACTCAAGGTGAATACTAAGTCCAGCCTTGCTGGTTCATCCTCTCCTCTCTCTCTTGTAGTGTCCCTTACGTGTTGGCACATCAAGTTTTCCAGTACCACCTCCATCATCTTAGCCCTCCATGTATCTTGGTCCCCATGTGGGTCCAAGTTCTCCCAATCGATCTCCTTGTGGTTAAAGTCACCCATGATCAGGAGCTTTGCCCTGCATGCATGAGCTCTACTGGCCACTCTAGCCAGTGTGTCAACCATCGCTCTATTGCTCTCGTCGTACTCTTGCTTGGCCTCCTGCTGTTCTGTGGTGGGTTATACATCACTGCTATTACCACCTTGGGACCTCCAGAGTGAAGTGTTCCCACTATGTAATCACTTTCTTCTCCGCTGTCTCCTCTCTCCAGCTCATCAAAATTCCAGCGACTTTTGATCAGCAACGCCACTCCTCCACCCCCCCCTGTTCCCTCTGTCTTTCCTCAGGATTTGGTATCCCGTTGGAAAGATGGCAGTTGTTATCATACCTGTAAGCTTGGTTTCTGTGAGAGCTATGATGTCCGGTGATGCTTCTTTGACTCTTTCATGCCACTCCTCCCACTTATTTGTTATTCCATCAGCGTTTGTGTACCATACCTTCAGTTTCCTTTCCAACACTGTGGTTTGGGGGGCCTGTGAGGGTGGGAGACCTGGTGGCATACTGTGGGATTCTGTAGCTCAGTGTTGGGTGGAGGCTGTGGGTATGGATTGTAGTGTGTGTTGGGATGGTGTGATAGGTTGTATGGTTCTGAGAGTAGTTGTGTGTGTGCTTGCCCTTGCTGTTCTGTTCTGCTCTGACTGACCTCTGCTGGTTCCCTACTTGTCTCTTTTCCTAGCTCCTTTCGCTTTTTTGTCCTCTCCCTCAGCTGCTGTCGTTCTGATTTTGTTCTGTCTCTGTCTAGGAACACCCTCTTGTACTCTTCCGAGTATTTCAATCGTGGTTTCTCTTGGAGGATCCTGTTCCGCACTGTTTCCGTCCTGAGAATCAGCTTGATTGGTCGGTTTCTCCCCTTCGAGTACCCCCCTATTCTCTGAAAATTTACAATCTCGTCCATCTCTTCACCTATTTCCGTGATGATTTTCTCAATCTCCTTTCTTTCTTCCTGCTGCCTTTCAGTGTATGTGTCCTTTCCTTTCTCTCTCCTAAGAAGCCCATGGATAAACACTGATTTTGTCCTTTCCTCCTCCCATTGCCTCACCCTCTGTGACTCTGGATCCTGCCTGTATGTGATCAGTTTCTCCCTTGATTTTTCCAGTGGCTCTTGATAGCATGGTTGTGCCTCAGCATTCGATCTATCACCCTCTCCATCTGCACTCAGCTGTTCTTCCCTTTCACTCCTTGGCCCTCCTTGGCAGGCTGATATGACCTTAGCATAATTCATAATTCCTTCCTTCCTGTTCTGCCTTGCAGCTTCATATGCTGTGTCTTCTCTGGTCACTGGCCCTGTAACTCGCTTCAGCCTATTTATCTCAACTTCTAGGACCCTAATCTTGGCTACTGCAGTTTCGACTTGTGCCTCCCAATTCTTTGTCTCCTTCCTCTTTCCAACCTCTTTCAATTTCAGACAGCTCTTTCTCCATTTTTTCAGAAAGCTCCCTAATTTTCTCTCCCACTCTTATTCCATCCTTTTTCCACTGCTCCTCCATCCATCCTCCCTACAAGAACCATTCTCATCTGATCCTTGGTTCCTGCAAGAAGTCCCCACCATGAGAGAGAGAAGAAGAGGGAAGAAAGGGAGAAGGAGAGAGAGAGGGGAAGAGTGAAGGGAAAGGGGGAGGGGGAGAGGAGAGATGTGTGTGTGTGTGTGTGTGTGTGTGTGTGTGTGTATGTGTGTGTGTGTGTGTGTGTGTGTGTTTGTGTGTGTGATGTGTGTGTGTGTGTGTGTGTGTGTGTGTGTGTGTGTGTGTGTCTGTGTGTGTGTGTGTGTGTTTGTGTGTGTGTGTGTGTGTGTGTGTGTGTGTGTGTGTGTGTGTGTGTGTGTGTGTGTGTGTGTGTGTGTGTGTGTTGTATGTGTGTGTTGTGTGTGTGTGTGTGTGTGTGTGTGTTTGTGTGTGTGTGTGTGTGTGTGTGTGTGTGTGTGTGTGTGTGTGTGTGTGTGTGTGTGTTGTGTGTGTGTGTGTGTGTGTGTGTGTGTGTGTGTGTGTGTGTGTGTTGTGTGTGTGTGTGTGTGTGTGTGTGTGTGTGTGTGTGTGTGTGTGTGTGTGTGTGTGTGTGTGTGTGTGTGTGTGTGTGTGTTGTGTGTACTCACCTATTTGTGGTTGCAGGGGTCGAGTCACAGCTCCTGGCCCCGCCTCTTCGCTGATTGCTACTAGGTCCTCTCTCTCCCTGCCCCATGAGCTCTATCATACCTCGCCTTAAAACTATGTATGGTTCCCGCCTCCACTACGTCACTTTCTAGGCTATTCCACGGCCTGACTACTCTATGACTGAAGAAATACTTCCTAACATCCCTTTGATTCATCTGAGTCTTCAACTTACAATTGTGACCTCTTGTGTCTGTGTCCCTTCTCTGGAACATCCCGTCTTTGTCCACCTTGTCTATTCCGCGCAGTATTTTATATGTCGTTATCATGTCTCCCCTGACCCTTCTGTCCTCCAGTGTCGTCAAGGCGATTTCCCTCAACCTTTCTTCGTAGGACAATCCCCATAGCTCTGGGACTAGTCTTGTTGCAAACCTTTGCACTTTCTCTAATTTCCTGACGTGCTTGACTAGGTGTGGATTCCAAACTAGTGCTGCATACTCCAGTATGGGCCTGACGTAAATGGTATACAGAGTCTTAAACGAATCCTTACTGAGGTATCGGAACGCTATCCGTAGGTTTGCCAGGCGCCCGTATGCTGCAGCAGTTATCTGATTGATGTGCGCCTCAGGAGATATGCTCGGTGTTATGCTCACCCCCAGATCTTTTTCCTTGAGTGAGGTTTGCAGTCTTTGGCCATCTAAACTATAGTGTGTCTGCGGTCTTCTTTGCCCTTCCCCAATCTTCATGACTTTGCATTTGGCAGGGTTAAATTCAAGGAGCCAGTTGCTGGACCAGGCTTGTAGCCTGTCCAGGTCTCTTTGTGGTCCTGCCTGATCCTCATCCGATTTGATTCTTCTCATTAACTTCGCATCATCTGCAAACAAGGACACTTCTGAGTCTATCCCTTCCGTTATGTCGTTCACATATACCAAGAACAGCACAGGTCCTGTGGAACCCCGATTGTCACAGGCGCCCACTGTGACACCTCGTCGCGTACTATGACTCGTTGTTGCCTCCCTGTCAGGTATTCTCTGATCCATTGCAGTGCCTTTCCTGTTATGTGTGCCTGATCCTCTAGCTTTTGCAGTAACCTCTTGTGAGGAACTGTGTCGAAGGCCTTCTTGCAGTCCAAAAATATGCAGTCGATCCACCCCTCTCTCTCTTGTCTTACTTCTGTCACCTTGTCATAAAACTCTAGTAGGTTTGTGACACAGGATTTTCCTTCCCTGAAACCGTGCTGGTTGTCAATTATACACTTGTTTCTTTCCAGGTGCCCCACCACTCTCGTCCTGATGATCTTCTCCATGACCTTGCATACTATACACGTTAGTGATACAGGTCTGTAGTTTAGTGCCTCATGTCTGTCTCCCTTTTTAAAAATTGGGACTACATTTGCCATTTTCCATACCTCAGGGAGTTGCCCAGTTTCAAATGATGTGTTGAAGATCTTTTTTTATGGCTCACACAATATCTCTGCTCCCTCTTTAAGGACCCATGGAGAGATGTTGTCTGGTCCCACTGCCTTTGAGGTGTCAAGTTCGCATAGCAGCTTCTTCACCTCCTCCTTGGTTATATGTACCTCATCCAGCACTTGCTGGTGTGCCCCCCTGTTCTGATTTCCTGGAGTCCTACTGCTTTCCACTGTAAATACCTCTTTAAATCTTGTGTTGAGCTCCTGACATACCTCTTGGTCGTTTCTTGTGAATTCCCCATCACCCTTCCTCAGTCTGATTACCTGGTCCTTGACTGTTGTTTTCCTCCTGATGTGGCTGTACAACAGCTTCGGGTCAGTCTTTACTTTTGATGCTATGTCATTTTCATATTGTCTCTGAGCCTCCCTTCTTATCTGTGCATATTCGTTTCTGGCTCTTCGGCTGATTTCTTTATTTTCCTGAGTTCTCTGTCTTTTGTACCTTTTCCATTCTCTAGTACACCTAGTTTTTGCCTCCCTACACCTTTGGGTGAACCAAGGACTCACTCTGTTCTTCCCATTATTTCTGTTTCCCTTGGGAACAAACCTCTCCTCTGCCTCCTTGCATTTTGTTGCTACATAGTCCATCATTTCTTGTACTGGTTTTCCTGTCAGTTCCCTCTCTCACTGAATGTCTTGAAGGAAGTTCCTCATGCCTGAGTAGTTCCCCCTTTTGTAGTTTGGTTTTTCCCAGCCTATTCCTGCTACTCTCTCCACTTGGAGCTCAACTATGTAGTCGAAGCACAGAACCACACGATCACTAGCTCCCAGGGGCCTTTCATACATGATACCCTCGATGTCTGAACTACTCATGGTGAATACAAGGTCCAGCCTTGCTGGTTCATCCTCTCCTCTCTCTCTGGTAGTGTCTCTAACATGTTGATACATGAGGTTTTCCAGTACCACATCCATCATCTTGGCTCTCCATGTTTCGGGACCCCCATGGGGCTCCAGGTTTTCCCAGTCAATCTCCTTGTGATTGAAATCACCCATAATTAGTAAGTTTGCTCCCCCGTGTGTGCTCTCCTGGCCACCTCGGCTAGTGTGTCGATCATTGCTCTGTTGCTCTCATCGTATTCTTCTCTTGGCCTCCTGCAGTTCTGTGGTGGGTTGTACATTACTGCAATTATCACCTTATGTCCCTCAGACTGGATTGTTCCTACTAAGTAGTCCCTTTCGCCCATGCCATCCATTCCTTCCATTTTCTCAAAATCCCACTGGTTTTTAATGAGCAGTGCAACTCCTCCTCCCCCTCTCCTCCCTCTGTCTTTCCTGAGGATTTGGTATCCGGATGGAAAGATTGAATCTGTTATTATTCTGGTGAGCTTTGTTTCTGTGAGTGCTATTATGTCTGGGGATGTCTCTTTGATTCTTTCGTGCCACTCCTCATACTTGTTTGTTATTCCATCTGCATTTGTATACCACACCTTCAACTTCTTTTCTAAGACTGTGGTCTGGGAGGTATATTGGGGTTGGGGAAGTGGGAGACCTGGTAAGGAACTATGGGTTGTTGCTGTGGGGGTGGAGTTTGTAATGTAGTGGGTGTGGGCATTGGATGTGGCATGGGTGTTTTGATTTAGAGTGTTTGGTTGCACTGGGGTTGACCTGGTTGGGAGGCTTCTATAGGAAGTTGTGAGGGAGGCTGTATTTGATCTTCTTCCTGGGTCTGGGATCTCCTGTCTGTCTTCTCCATCCCCTCTCTTTCCTCCTTTCGCCTTTGTACCATCTCTCTCAGTTTCTCCCTTTCTTCTTGTGTTCTGTTGCGGTCGAGATACACCTTCCTGTATGCCGGCATGTCCCTTAATCGTGCTTTCTCCTGCAGGATCCTGGTCCGAGTCTCTTCTGCCTTGAAGGTCACTTTCACTGGCCGGGTTCTTTTTTTTACAAACCCCCCTATTCTCCGAAAATTTTCCAGCTGGGTCATGTCGTCTTCTATTGCTTTCATGATGCTTTCAATTGCTTTTTTTCCCCTTGTTTTCTTGCTTATGTTTCCCCTTCAACTTCCTGGAGCCCATACACAAAGACTGACCTCACCCTTTCATTCTCCCACTGCGTATCCCTGTGTATCCCCTCATTTAATTTGGTTTCCTGAACTGCAGCTTTCCTTTCTTCAGTTTCACTGGCTAATGTACTTGGGCTCAGTGGCCTGTCATTTTTCCCTTCTCGGCTTTCCTTGGGCTCTGTTGTTGTCTGTTAGGGCCTCCACATAAAGCTTAGCTCTTTCATTTACTACAGTCTCCTCTGATACAGCTTCCCCATGCAGTTGTGCCCCTTCTTTCCCTACAGTCCCCTTATTTGTGGCTGAGGTAGCAGTCTCTGTTGTCAATCCCAAAATGTTCATTAGTTCTTTAGGCTGTTTCAGATTTTTCAGTTCCTCTTCTAAACTCTGTATCCTAGCCTCTGCTGCTTTGACATGCACCTCCCACTTTCTGCTTTCCATATCTATCCTCTCTTCCATTCTCATGCTAAGTTCTTCTAGTTTCTTTTCCCATTCATGATCTCTTTTTACGAGCTCTGCTGCCCAATCTTCCTTTGCAGCTTCCTCCTCCTGTCCCTTGGTTTTTCTTGTTGCTCTCTGACAACCCATTTTTGTTTTATCCTGATTGCCTCAGAGTGGGAAACCTATTAGTTCTGTATGTTAGGTTAGTAGTGTGTATGTCAGAGTGTGGGTGGGAGGCAGTGGAAGAACTGTGGCTATGTAGGAGTGGGGTGGGGAGGGGTGGGGAGGGGTAGGGTGAACGGGGGAGGGGAGGGTGAACGAGGGAGGGGAGGGATCAGGGGAAGAAGTGAGATGTCGGTGGTGAGGGGGGGAGTGTATGTGTGAGTCTGGATATGTGTGTGTGTGTGTGTGTGTGTGTGTGTGTGTGTGTGTGTGTGTGTGTGTGTGTGTGTGTGTGTGTGTGTGTGTGTGTAATTTTGTGTGGAATTATGTGTGGGTTTATTATGTACTGAAAGGTAGGTGGCTTGTGCGTTGTAATGTAGTCTCAGTGGTCCTTTGCTGCCCACAACTTCTTCTGACCTGACCGGCATGTACTTACAGTGTGTGTGTGTGTGTGTGTGTGTGTGTGTGTGTGTGTGTGTGTGTGTGTGTATGTGTGTGTGTATGTGTGTGTGTATGTGTGTGTGTGTATGTGTGTGTGTGTGTGTGTGTGTGTGTGTGTGTGTGTGTGTGTGTGTGTGTGTGTGTGTGTGTGTGTGTATGTGTGTGTGTGTGTGTGTGTGTGTGTGTGTGTGTGTGTGTGTGTATGTGTGTGTGTGTATGTGTGTGTGTGTATGTGTGTGTGTATGTGTGTGTGTGTGTGTGTGTATATATGTGTACTCACCTAGTTGTACTCACCTAGTTGAGGGTGCGGGGGTCGAGTCCGAGCTCCTGGCCCCGCCTCTTCACTGATCGCTACTAGGTCACTCTCCCTGAGCCGTGAGCTTTATCATACCTCTGCTTAAAGCTATGTATGGATCCTGCCTCCACTACATCGCTTCCCAAACTATTCCACTTACTGACTACTCTGTGGCTGAAGAAATACTTCCTAACATCCCTGTGATTCATCTGTGTCTTCAGCTTCCAACTGTGTCCCCTTGTTACTGTGTCCAATCTCTGGAACATCCTGTCTTTGTCCACCTTGTCAATTCCTCTCAGTATTTTGTATGTCGTTATCATGTCCCCCCTATCTCTCCTGTCCTCCAGTGTCGTCAGGTTGATTTCCCTTAACCTCTCCTCGTAGGACATACCTCTTAGCTCTGGGACTAGTCTTGTTGCAAACCTTTGCACTTTCTCTAGTTTCTTCACGTGCTTGGCTAGGTGTGGGTTCCAAACTGGTGCCGCATACTCCAATATGGGCCTAACGTACACGGTGTACAGGGTCCAGAATGATTCCTTATTAAGATGTCGGAATGCTGTTCTGACGTTTGCTAGGCGCCCATATGCTGCAGCAGTTATTTGGTTGATGTGCGCTTCAGGAGATGTGCCTGATGTTATAATCACCCCAAGATCTTTTTCCTTGAGTGAGGCTTGTAGTCTCTGGCCCCCTAGACTGTACTCCGCCTGCAGCCTTCTTTGCCCTTCCCCAATCTTCATGACTTTGCACTTGTTGGGATTGAACTCCAGGAGCCAATTGCTGGACCAGGTCTGCAGCCTGTCCAGATCCCTTTGTAGTTCTGCCTGGTCTTCGATCGAGTGAATTCTTCTCATCAACTTCACGTCATCTGCAAACAGGGACACCTCAGAGTCTATTCCTTCCGTCATGTCATTCACAAATACCAGAAACAGCACTGGTCCTAGGACTGACCCCTGCGGGACCCCGCTGGTCACAGGTGCCCACTCTGACACCTCGCCACGTACCATGACTCGCTGCTGTCTTCCTGACAAGTATTCCCTGATTCATTGTAGTGCCTTCCCTGTTATCCCTGCTTGGTCCTCCAGTTTTTGCACCAATCTCTTGTGCGGAACTGTGTCAAACGCCTTCTTGCAGTCCAAGAAAATGCAATCCACCCACTCCTCTCTCTCTTGTCTTACTGCTGTCACCATGTCATAGAACTCCAGTAGGTTTGTGACACAGGATTTCCCGTCCCTGAAACCATGTTGGCTGCTGTTGATGAGATCGTTCCTTTCTAGGTGTTCCACCACTCTTCTCCTGATAATCTTCTCCATGATTTTGCATACTATACATGTCAGTGACACTGGTCTGTAGTTTAATGCTTCATGTCTGTCTCCTTTTTTAAAGATTAGGACTACATTTGCTGTCTTCCATGCCTCAGGCAATCTCCCTGTTTCGATAGATGTATTGAATATTGTTGTTAGGGGTACACATAGCACCTCTGCTCCCTCTCTCAATACCCATGGGGAGATGTTATCTGGCCCCATTGCCTTTGAGGTATCTAGCTCACTCAGAAGCCTCTTCACTTCTTCCTCGGTTGTGTGCACTGTGTCCAGCACTTGGTGGTGTGCCCCACCTCTCCGTCTTTCTGGAGTCCCTTCTGTCTCCTCTGTGAACACTTCTTTGAATCTCTTGTTGAGTTCTTCACATACTTCACTGTCATTTCTTGTTGTCTCTCCTCCTTCCTTCCTTAGCCTGATTACCTGGTCTTTGACTGTTGTTTTCCTCCTGATGTGGCTGTATAACAGCCTCGGGTCAGATTTGGCTTTCGCTGCTATGTCGTTTTCATATTGTCGTTGGGCCTCCCTTCTTATCTATGCATATTCATTTCTGGCTCTACGACTGTGTGTGTGTGTGTGTGTGTGTGTGTGTTTTACAGTGTGTGTTTATCTTCACTGTTATCGGCAGTGAGTCGTTTTTCTTCAGTTCAAACGTGCATTATTTGGCGAATTGCTCTGTGTGCAAAGTTCTAAATGTTGGACAGGACAATAACCATGCCACATATAAACTATATAATGTAGATCTTAATATTACGGATTGCGAAAAAGATTTAGGAGTTCTGGTTAGCAGTAATCTGAAACCAAGACAACAGTGCATAAGTGTTCGCAATAAAGCTAATAGAATCCTTGGCTTCATATCAAGAAGCATAAATAATAGGAGTCCTCAGGTTGTTCTTCAATTCTATACATCCTTGGTTAGGCCTCATTTAGATTATGCTGCACAGTTTTGGTCACCGTATTACAGAATGGATATAAATGCTCTGGAAAATGTACAAAGGAGGATGACAAAGTTGATCCCATGTATCAGAAACCTTCCCTATGAGGATAGACTAAGGGCCCTGAATCTGCACTCTCTAGAAAGACGTAGAATTAGGGGGGATATGATTGAGGTATATAAATGGAAGACAGGAATAAATAAAGGGGATGTAAATAGTGTGCTGAAAATATCTAGCCTAGACATGACTCGCAGCAATGGTTTTAAGTTGGAAAAATTCAGATTCAGGAAGGATATAGGAAAGTACTGGTTTGGTAATAGAGTTGTGGATGAGTGGAACAAACTCCCGAGTACAGTTATAGAGGCCAGAACGTTGTGCAGCTTTAAAAATAGGTTGGATAAATACATGAGTGGATGTGGGTGGGTGTGAGTTGGACCTGATAGCTTGAGCTACCAGGTCGGTTGCCGTGTTCCTCCCTTAAGTCAATGTGACCTGACCTGACTAGGTTGGGTGCATTGGCTTAAGCCGGTAGGAGACTTGGACCTGCCTCGCATGGGCCAGTAGGCCTTCTGCAGTGTTCCTTCGTTCTTATGTTCTTATGTTCTGTCTGCTCGTTCAAAACTGTTCGGAAATTTTAATGTTTGTTGTTTTCAATTAAGTTAGGTTACGTTTATTTACGTTAACTTATATTAAGGTTGAGGCAGAAAGCTAGCACTCATCCGGCATCATCTTTTCTCTAAACTATATGCTACAGAGATAATAAGAACGGAACTGCAGTTTAGAAAATGAAGAGAGACGTCCATGTATGGGATTTATTTTCCGTATTGTATGTAATGGGAATAAGTAAAGGAATGAGAGATGAGATTATAATGGAAAAAGGGAGGGTAGAGCAAGTAAATGTACGTGGAGCAACCTGGGAGTTCCATTCAAAAATTTTGAACTTTATGTGAGAAAATGCACCATCGAAATGATACTATACTCCATACGCTGCCAGACTTAAGTCACCATTTTTTTTTTCTCATTTAGTTATTACCGGGAGAATTATAAGGAAATATAGATTAAGGGAGCCATCAGCGTAGACAGTCCGTGTGATAATATTCTTTATCTTAAGGTCGTATATGTTTCAGAACACTTAAGTTTAGAAAATAATGGAGGTTGAGAATTGTGCGTGATTAGTTTTTTTGGGAGAGTAGATGAGACAGTGATATCACAGATTGTTATCTGTTATTGTGGCGGGAAATGCTCTTGTTCCCTAACATGATTCAGTACTGTTGAAAATGATACGAAATACCGACATGTTGAAGATTAAAACACATGTGCAACAGTTAGATATCTTTATCTCTAAGGGATTACTAGAACATATAACTCAAGCGACAAGTGAATCAAGAGAGATTCAAATAACAACTACACACACAAAAATTTTTGGACTACATGCATTGTATCAAGAAGATTAAGACACATGTGCAACAGTTGGGTGTTTTTATTGTTGAAACATTTTACCTACACAGTAGACTTCTTCAGTCAAATACAGAGGCAGTGTTACAAAAAACGCGATTCTAAAAGCTTAGAGATCTCCAGTGAATACTAGAAAGGACTGCCCTTCTAGCATCTAGCCTGTTATTGGGTTTTCGTAACAATTAGACAGTATCCTTTTCCAATTATCCATTAGAATTCAGTATGATTCAATAGTGCTTCAGGATTACAACTGGTAGGCTACTAACTAGAGAAATTAAAATTTAATAAATTTATTAAGTTGTCTAGGCGTATATCAAATTAAATTAAATTAATCACAGTAATCAAAATAATATTAATCACTTCTCTCGTGTACAATATTATTGTGCTGAAAGCACATATCACATATTTATGTCTTAAGTACCGTCTGGTACATTAACATTTAATAAGATATTACAAATATGTACAAGTTTGTGTGCATGTGTGTAAGTGCTCTAAGTAGTTCGTTATGTCTCACGACTCGACTAGACTTAAACAATTGACTGACAAAGTCTTCTCATAAACTAACTTCTTGACCGACTGGCAATCAGAATAGTCTGCTTGAACAATAAAAAGAATGCTAAGCCCAATAACAATATAACAAGCAACTGCAACACAGACTCAAGAACAAGGAGATAATATAACGACACTAAGTAGGGACCATCAGCAGATCCTCCACCTAAGTCACAAAACTCCCATACTACTGAATCTAAGTTCAGCATAAGAAAATCCTCGACTGTGACAGTACACAGATACCAGTACAAATTAGGTCAGAAGCTACAGCTCAGGACCTGAGTTGCTCAGAGTGTCTTTGAGACACACAACCTCAGTACAACGTCGAAAATCATTAAGTCTATACAATGTTCTGTGAACAGAGTCTCCAGAACTAACAAGAATAATGAGACAAGAGACGATCTTCCAACAAGGGCCAATAAGGAAGAGTTAGGCACTTGTCAAGAATACGCCCAACCACCCAGCGAGTCTAGACCAGACCGAATACTTCAGGCGAGGTGAGTACACCCCCCTCCCCACCTCTATCACGTGATAGCTCCATGGACGGTTGCTGCCCAGCAACAACGAGAAGCCGCCAGAGTAACGAGCCACAAGCGGTAATTACAGTAGTTAGACAATCAAGACTTGAACTATGAGCACATAATATGTTACATCCTACCTAACAACATAACTAAGTCAAATAATAATATAAAGCAATATATTTACGATTAAGCTATTATCGCAAATATAAGCAATATAAAATTATATGAAAAGGTAATATAATATATACATACATATACATAATAATCATATACATTGTAACCCATTCAAGGGTTGCAACAGGCAGCAGGTGTAGTAGTGAAATAAAGATTAAGTAACAGTCCATCAACCTTGGAGAAAAAGTATATAAAATAACAGTCATCCTATTGACTGGTCTGCTAAAACTGTCTACCGTACTTCTAACTTTCACTGTCGTCATCTGCTTGAATCCTCCCTTATACACAACTTTCCTTGTATAAATCTTAGTTGTGGTTTTGTCTCTGTAAATACCTTCCTTTCCCATTACATTGTTAAATGTTCCAAATTTCAGAACACCCGTATCTTAAACTATTCTTTTTTCTCCTTCTCCCTCTTCCCCTTTCCTTTTTTCCTCTTTCTTCTTCGGGTTTTCTTTCTTCTGCCTTATGCGTTTGGTACTTTTTATTTCCTTCTGTGTTTATGCTCCTACCCTTAGTGGGCCCCTGGCTCTCATGTAGTGCTCCTCTGTCTTGGTCTTTGACTCCACTGTTACGACTACTACTACTACCATTACCTCTCTACTTCCTTTCCTGCTTCACTTCTTCTCTTCTTATGACCAGAGTCTTTGGTAAGATGGGTAAGGAAGAAGGATGGGTAAGGATAGAAATATTGGAAAAGGGTGGGAGGGGGGAGTGAGGTAGGAAATAAAAGGTAAGTGGCCCAAGCACTTTGGTGCAATTTAAAAAATGTATGAGTAATAATAGAAAATTCTTGAAGGGGTATAATACTAACCCATCAGTCACATAGATATAACATATATAGTTACATGACTCTGAATTATTGGTAATAGATATACAAGTTGCAACTGCTTTTTTTTTGTGATTGCATAACGAATATTTAAACGGCAAGGCAAGTAATCTGGACAGTTCGTAAAGAATTACTTGACACGTTAGCTTCTTTCAAGGTGGTGTCCCGCCATAGTAAATGTAGCATATTTATAACAGTAGATGTAGAAGTAGAAATGTTATACAAGATATCTCCATAATTAGGGGCCATAATTTCCTTAGTAGACATAGAAGGGTTCTGGTGTTACCCAATCATCTTCATCTGCAGGGAGGATGCTCAAGATCATTGGTCTTTGGTAATCGTCTTTATGGATTAAGTGACGCAGCCTCTGTGGGAGAGTCATTTTTTGGGTCCTGTGATGATGTAGTCAGTGGTATTTTCAACTTGGAGAGGATGTTCTCTATCTGGTATGTAGAGTTCTTGCATTGCATAGAGTTGTCTCTTCTTCAGCGTGTCAAGGTGTACATTTAAGGCAGTAATATCCTGTTGTACGTGTAAATCTGCCATTTTGACTCTGTCTCTCCTGGTACCCGTAATAAAGCGGAGAGCTCTATTCTGGACCCGTTGCAACTTTAACATGTTGGTCTTTGTTGTTAACGACATTGGGACACAAGGGTATTCGAGTATAGGTCTTATCATCATTTTATACAGATGTTTTTTGACATGTTGAGGGGCTTGATTGAATCGAAAGAGACTGCTTAGACCGGCTTTGGCTATGTTGATCTTTTTATTGACGTGAGATGATGAGTGGAGCAGCCTGTCTATTTCATATCCCAAGATCTTGTTAGGATTTCTAATGGCTACAGGTGTACCTCTGATGGAGATACCCCCTTTATCTTCGATGGTTGATGCAAAACATCCTATCGTGCTAACCAGGACTTTGTCAGGGTTAGTCGTAATTCTCCATTTCTTTTCCCAATTGGATGTTCGACTAAGTTCAGTATTCATTTTTTCTATGACTCTTTCATATTTGTATTTCCCTGTTACAGGAGTTGACGAGACGACATGAATAACATCATCTGCAAATTGCGTTATAATTGTATCATTAAACTCTGGTTGAGGAAGATCATTCACATAAATATTGAATAGAATTGGACTAAGACAAGAGGCTTCTGGGACACCAGCTGTCGGTATAAAAGACTCTGTTGACTTGCCATGAAAGGTAGGAATGATTTTTCTTTGAGTTAAGAAGTTATATATTAATCTGAGAAATGTCCAGTTATGGTCTGGTAGGTCAATAAGTTTGTATATAAGACCATCATGCCATAAGCTATCAAAAGCTTTATGAACATCTCTGGTGGCAATTAGGGCAAGATTGCCCTGATGTTTCAGACTCGCTACAGTATCAAAAATAATATTTATTACATGATGGGTACCTCTATGTGTCCTAAAGCCAAACTTGTCCCGTCCCTGTCTGCTGGCCAATTTATACTGCCACCTTCTCTCCTTTCTGTTAGTGTGACTTTGTAAATGGTTCAAGTCGGACTGAAACGTCGTCGTAAGCTCCTCTCTTCTATGTCCGGGTTATTTGTGTATTGTTCTAGTCACGGTATTGTACCTTTTTGTTATTTATTGAATTATATGTTCTAGTAATTCCTTAGAGACAACATTGCTTTGATCACCAGGCAGCAGCTTCAGTCTTATCATGACATTTATTTCGAGTATTCTCTCAGCAACACTAGGTATACTTAATTCTTTCCATCATATTTATTATTTTTGTAGTTACAGGACAGCCCAGAATAATTTTCTTGGCTTCATTTTGTGTTTTTCTCGGGGTTTTTCAGTGGTTGTACTGTGTTGCAGGACTAAAACTGGTGCATGGTAATCTATGAAGGACCTTACCTAAGCTAAATACATCATATTTACAATCCTAACACTTGCACCATATTTAGGACTATACCCTACAACAGTTCTAAGAGCTTTAAGTCTATCCTTATACTGTGGGTTAATTTTATTAATTGCTATTAGTGTATATGAAAAAGGAATACCTAGATATTTACAGACTGACACATAATAGCCCTGCCATTAATATTTAATGGTTCACTTTTACGATTACTAGTATGTCTGTTTAACACTTTGGTGTTTTCTGTAGAAATTATAAGATCAGGATTATCACAGGCTGGCTGTATATGATTAAGAAGTTTGCATTTCATGATAAGTTTTAGGATTCACAATAATATCATCAGCACAGCTGTGACGTTGCTGGGGGTATCTGGTATAGACTTAAGTATGTCACTGATTAATACATTAAACAGTGTAGGACTTATTACGTCACCTTGAGGAGTGTCAAGTTGCATTTCTTTGGTTTCACTTTTGTATCTCCGAAACAATGCAGGTGAGTTTCTGTTAGTTAGATACTCAAATATCCACTCTGTCCACCGTAAAAGTTGACCACTAATGTCCATTTTAGTTCACGCAAAATGACTTTTTTATTTGCAACATCGAAGGCATTTTTAATATCGAGAAGAGTTGTGTATTTGTGCCTTGCGTCCCCATGCACAATTAAAAATGTGGCGACACAATTTGGTACAACTTTGCCATGTGTGAATCCATTATTACTAGGTGACATGTGTTCTTTAATTCTGTATTGTAATCTGTTAAGTACCATCCTTTCAAATGTTTTACACAGACAGTTAGTCAGCGAGATGGGAGGAGCATTTTATGTTGATTAGGTTTGGGAATTGTACAATAATGCTATTGATCCACGAGGAATATAACTGTCCAGTAGCATAACTTATAGTGTATAGTTCTAACAATGTGTTACGAGGCCCATGCCTCAGTAATCTCATGTCACAGGTAATACCATCCTTCTCAGAGACAGTGACTGTGACCCTTGTGATGGCAGCATTTATAAAGTTCGTATTCTGTATATAGTTTATCACACTCATGTCATTTATCATAAATTGGAAAAGATTTCGTCTGTTATTGGATTCTCTAGGTTCTCTCTGATACGTAGTGATATGTTATAAGTAGAAACTTGCGCACAGTCCGTAATTAATTCATTTGCTTTGTGTTTTGTTTTAGATAAACAAATTGACTACTACGTTTTACCAATTATTTTATTAATATGTTTCAGTGTTGGGTGAATCCACTAACATATATTTTTCCCAGAAATTTTGCCTAACCTCGGTTACTCCTTTTCTTACAACACCAAGAGAATCTTGAAATAATTTGAGTACTCGGGGAGTCCTGAGGCGTTTATAACCTTTCCCAGACCAGGTCCACTTTGTTACATGCTTTTCCGATCGCATCCGAGGAGACTGTACCCAGAAATTCGTATATCGTTATCAAAGTAGCTTTTAACGCGAGTCTCCGTAAAGGCTGCAAACACTGCATTCGACACAGTGAGGAGACCTCTGATGAATGGTATTTTGTTGTTGTTACTTGATTTAAGAGGTTTAATGTTTGCAAAGACAAATTGTTATTTTGCTTGTTTCTGTTACGAGCTCAAATACTTTTGAAAATACCTACAGTACCTGTACTATGAACCAGCATTAAGTGCATACAAAGCACAGTCACCAATGAGGAGTAAAATGCAAGAGTATAATTGCCTGGGTTAAAATATATTCCAACCAACAGAACGTATGGGCAGTTTATATACAACTGTGCACAGAGTTCAAGAACATGTTCATCCTAATGGTGAGTCGAGTCTTGTAGTATGAAAAGTCACTACCAGCTATCACATACTCATACAGGAAGACAAATCTGATGTGATGCGAGCCCGTCAGAGACATGAATGATAGCCTACCCTCTGAAACATCAGACTGCCTCAGCACCTAGTTACCACCCCACACTATGATGATCAACTGGAGCACCTACCGACCCCATCCTCCCACACTAAGATGGTAGGATTGTCAAGTTAAGCATACAGGAAAGTAAGGGTTCTATACGGCGTGCGTCGAGAACAGGACGAACACCTCCACGGAGTTGTATATGAGCGCTGCCACTGCCGGGAAGGAACACCACAACAACTCACCCACTGCTGCAGCAAAGGTCAAAACGTCGGTAAACAAACGTCTCACTCAGGGAATGTTATTATTGATAATGAGACATTTGTGCAACATTTGGGTACCTTCATTTTCTGGAAACGTTTCGTCAAGCAGCGCCTTCTTCAGTCCAGTGCAGAGACAGGTGGAAGACAGTAGTCTGAGGTATTTCACTCACCTCACACTAACCATTCATATTATTCACCGTCAATCCTAATTAAAACGTTTTAATAAAGCAACTCATTTGCGAAATAATTTTAATATATTCTTAAATTAAAATAATAAATCTCTTAATAAAAAATTATCAGTGTTCCAATTCCTTATATTAATCTGGATTTAAAAAACAAAATAAAAAAACTTAAAATCATATGAACAGCCGAAACTAGAAAGTATGTGAATTATACAAGTATTTAAATGATTCTCTATAATACAGAATATACACCAGTTATATACACAGAAATAAATATCTCTCACTATATATACACTGAATTTAAGGCTATTTTAGTAAATTAAAGTATTGTTGATTGACGGTAAACAGAGGAAGTGAAGCCTTAATGAACCTCCGGGAAGTGAAGCCTTAATGAACCTCCGGGAAGTGAAGCCTTAATGAACCTCCGGGAAGTGAAGCTTTAATGAACCTCCGGGAAGTGAAGCCTTAATGAACCTCCGGGAATTGAAGACTTAACGAACCTCCGGGAAGTGAAGCCTTAATGAACCTCCGGGAAGTGAAGCTTTAATGAACCTCCGGAAAGTGAAGCCTTAATGAACCTCCGGGAAGTGAAGCCTTAATGAACCTCCGGGAAGTGAAGCCTTAATGAACCTCCGGAAAGTGAAGCCTTAATGAACCTCCGGGAAGTGAAGCCTTAATGAACCTCCGGGAAGTGAAGCTTTAATGAACCTCCGGAAAGTGAAGCCTTAATGAACCTCCGGGAAGTGAAGCCTTAATGAACCTCCAGGAAGTGAAGCCTTAATGAACCTCCGGGAAGTGAAGCCTTAATGAACCTCCGGGAAGTGAAGCCTTAATGAACCTCCGGGAAGTGAAGCCTTAATGAACCTCCGGGAAGTGAAGCCTTAATGAACCTCCGGGAAGTGAAGCCTTAATGAACCTCCGGGAAGTGAAGCCTTAATGAACCTCCGGGAAGTGAAGCCTTAATGAACCTCCGGGAAGTGAAGCCTTAATGAACCTCCGGGAAGTGAAGCCTTAATGAACCTCCGGGAAATGAAGCCTTAATGAACCTCCGGGAAGTGAAGCCTTAATGAACCTCCGGGAAGTGAAGCCTTAATGAACCTCCGGGAAGTGAAGCCTTAATGAACCTCCGGGAAGTGAAGCCTTAATGAACCTCCGGGAAGTGAAGCCTTAATGAACCTCCGGGAAGTGAAGCCTTAATGAACCTCCGGGAAGTGAAGCCTTAATGAACCTCCGGGAAGTGAAGCCTTAATGAACCTCCGGGAAGTGAAGCCTTAATGAACCTCCGGGAAGTGAAGCCTTAATGAACCACCGGGAAGTGAAGCCTTAGTGAACCTCCGGGAAGTGAAGCCTTAATGAACCTCCGGGAAATGAAGCCTTAATGAACCTCCGGGAAGTGAAGCCTTAAGGAACCTCCGGGAAGTGAAGCCTTAATGAACCTCCGGGAAGTGAAGCCTTAAGGAACCTCCAGTGAACATGAGAATTGAAAAAAAAAACAATAATAATATTCTGTCTAAAATGAAGGAGGAAGAGAAGAAAGAGGGATGAAGGGAGGCAGGGAGGGGATGAAGGGAGGCAGGGAGGGGATGAAGGGAGGCAGGGAGGGGATGAAGGGAGGCAGGGAGGGGATGAAGGGAGGCAGGGAGGGGATGAAGGGAGGCAGGGAGGGGATGAAGGGAGGCAGGGAGGGGATGAAGGGAGGCAGGGAGGGGATGAAGGGAGGCAGGGAGGGGATGAAGGGAGGCAGGGAGGGGATGAAGGGAGGCAGGGAGGGGATCAAGGGAGGCAGGGAGGGGATGAAGGGAGGCAGGGAGGGGATCAAGGGAGGCAGGGAGGGGATGAAGGGAGGCAGGGAGGGGATCAAGGGAGGCAGGGAGGGGATGAAGGGAGGCAGGGAGGGGATGAAGGGAGGCAGGGAGGGGATGAAGGGAGGCAGGGAGGGGATGAAGGGAGGCAGGGAGGGGATGAAGGGAGGCAGGGAGGGGATGAAGGGAGGCAGGGAGGGGATGAAGGGAGGCAGGGAGGGGATGAAAGGAGGCAGGGAGGGGCTGAAGGGAGGCAGGGAGGGGATGAAGGGAGGCAGGGAGGGGATGAAGGGAGGCAGGGAGGGGATCAAGGGAGGCAGGGAGGGGATGAAGGGAGGCAGGGAGGGGATGAAGGGAGGCAGGGAGGGGATGAAGGGAGGCAGGGAGGAGATGAAGGGAGGCAGGGAGGGTTTGAAGGGAGGCAGGGAGGGGATGAAGGGAGGCAGGGAGGGGATGAAGGGAGGCAGGGAGGGGAGGATGGGCGGCAGGGAGGGGATGAAGGGAGGCAGGGAGGGGATGAAGGGAGGCAGGGAGGGGATGAAGGGAGGCAGGGAGGAGATGAAGGGAGGCAGGGAGGGGATCAAGGGAGGCAGGAAGGGGATCAAGGGAAGCAGGGAGTGGATCAAGGGAGGCAGGGAGGGGATCAAGGGAGGCAGGAAGGGGATCAAGGGAAGCAGGGAGGGGATGAAGGTAGGCAGGGAGGGGATCAAGGGAGGCAGGGAGGGGATCAAGGGAGGCAGGAAGGGGATCAAGGGAAGCAGGGAGGGGATGAAGGTAGGCAGGGAGGGGATCAAGGGAGGCAGGGAGGGGATCAAGGGAAGCAGGGAGGGGATTAAGGGAAGCAGGGAGGGGATCAAGGGAGGCAGGTAGGGGATGAAGGGAGGCAGGGAGAGGATCAAGGGAAGCAGGGAGGGGATGAAGGTAGGCAGGGAGGGGATCAAGGAAGGCAGGGAGGGGATCAAGGGAAGCAGGGAGGGGATTAAGGGAAGCAGGGAGGGGATCAAGGGAGGCAGGGAGAGGATGAAGGGAGGCAGGGAGGGGATCAAGGGAAGCAGGGAGAGGGATCAAGGGAGGCAGGGAGGGGATCAAGGAAGGCAGGGAGGGGATCAAGGGAAGCAGGGAGGGGATCAATGGAAGCAGTGAGGGGATTAAGGGAAGCAGGGAGGGGATCAAGGGAGGCAGGGAGAGAATGAAGGGAGGCAGGGAGGGGATCAAGGGAAGCAGGGAGGGGATCAAGGGAGGCAGGGAGGGGATCAAGGGTGGCAGGGAGGGGATAAAGGGAGGCAGGGAGGGATAAAGGGAGGCAGGGAGGGGATAAAGGGAGGCAGGGAGGGGATGAAGGGAGGCAGGGAGGGGATGAAGGGAGGCAGGTGATGAAGGGAGGCAGGGAGGGGATGAAGGGAGGCAGGGAGGGGATCAAGGGAGGCAGGGAGGGGATCAATGGAGGCAAGTAGGGGATCAAGGGAAGCAGGGAGGGGATGAAGGTAGGCAGGGAGGGGATCAAGGGAGGCAGGGAGGGGATCAAGAGAAGCAGGGAGGGGATTAAGTGAAGCAGGGAGGGGATCAAGGGAGGCAGTTAGGGGATGAAGGGAGGCAGGGAGAGGATCAAGGGAAGCAGGGAGGGGATGAAGGTAGGCAGGGAGGGGATCAAGGAAGGCAGGGAGGGGATCAAGGGAAGCAGGGAGGGGATTAAGGGAAGCAGAGAGGGGATCGAGGGAGGCAGGGAGAGGATGAAGGGAGGCAGGGAGGGGATCAAGGGAAGCAGGGAGGGGATCAAGGGAGGCAGGGAGGGGATCAAGGAAGGCAGGGAGGGGATCAAGGGAAGCAGGGAGGGGATCAAGGGAAGCAGGGAGGGGATTAAGGGAAGCAGGGAGGGGATCAAGGGATGCAGGGAGAGGATGAAGGGAGGCAGGGAGGGGATCAAGAGAAGCAGGGAGGGGATCAAGGGAGGCAGGGAGGGGATCAAGGAAGGCAGGGAGGGGATCAAGGGAAGCAGGGAGGGGATCAAGGGAAGCAGGGAGGGGATCAAGGGAGGCAGGGAGGGGATCAAGAGAGGCAGGGAGGGGATCAAGGGAGGCAGGGAGGGGATCAAGAGAGGCAGGGAGGGGATCAAGGGAGGCAGGAAGGGGATCAAGTGAGGCAGGGAGGGGATCTAGAGAGGCAGGGAGGGGATCAAGGGAGGCAGGGAGGGGATCAAGGGAGGCAGGGAGGGGATCAAGAGAGGCAGGGAGGTGATCAAGGGAGGCAGGGAGGGGATCAAGAGAGGCAGGGATGGGATCAAGTGAGGCAGGGAGGGGATCAAGAGAGGCAGGGAGGGGATCAAGGGAGGCAGGGAGGGGATCAAGGGAGGCAGGGAGGGGATCAAGAGAGGCAGGGAGTGGATCAAGGGAGGCAGGGAGGGGATCAAGGGAGGCAGGGAGGGGATCAAGAGAGGCAGGGAGGGAATCAAGAGAGGCAGGGAGGGGATCAAGGGAGGCAGGGAGGGGATCAAGGGAGGCAGGGAGGGTATTACAACCCAGGATTCCAAATGGCCTGTTACCCCGGGTGTAATGGGAGCAAATAAACACAGTAGAAAAAGTTTAGACTTATATTATCCTTCACCAATTTAGAACAGCAATATGTACACTATGTACAGAGATAAGTATAGTGTACTCCACGGTAAGCAAAGCAGAAATAGAAGCCACAAGATAGCAGACCGTGCTTCAACCAGCTCTAGAATGGGAATGACAAGGGCAGACAGGAGAGTGGTACCCACATAACCTCTGCGATTGCCAAAACCATCTTCTTATTGGCTAGAACCTGGTCACTAGTTGAACGACGGGGCCCCATCATCAACTCTTAGCAACCTGGTTTGCTGGTTGGGGGAGATAGCCTGTAAATGAGGGTGTGTACATGCGCCGAATAAAGGTGACGTACTCTTTGCATACCACAGAGGGGATCAAGGGAGAGAGGGAGGGGATGAAGGGAGGCAGGGAGGGGATGAAGGGAAGCAGGGAGGGGATGAAGGGAGCGAGGGAGGGGATGAAGGGAGGCAGGGAGGGGATCAAGGGAAGCAGGGAGGGGATCAAGGGAAGCAGGGAGGGGATGAAGGGAGGCTGGGAGGGGATCAAGGGAGGCAGGGAGGGGATCATGGGAAGCAGGGAGGGGATCAAGGGAAGCAGGGAGGGGATCAAGGGAGGCAGGGAGGGGATCAAGGGAGGCAGGGAGGGGATCAAGGGAAGCAGGGAGGGGATCAAGGGAAGCAGAGAGGGGATGAAGGGAGGCTGGGAGGGGATCAAGGGAGGCAGAGAAGGGATCCAGAGAAGCAGGGAGTGATTAAGGGAAGCAGGGAGGGGATCAAGGGAAGCAGGGAGGGGATCAAGGGAGGCAGGGAGGGGATCAAGGGAAGCAGGGAGGGGATAAAGGGAAGCAGGGAGGGGATGAAGGGAGGCAGGGAGAGGATCAAGGAAGGCAGGGAGGGGATCAAGGGAAGCAGGGAGGGGATCAAGGGAAGCAGGGAGGGGATGAAGGGAGGCAGAGAGGGGATGAAGGGAGGCAGAGAGGGGATCAAGGGAAGCAGGGAGGGGTGAAGGGAAGCAGGGAGGGGATGAAGTGAGGCAGGGAGGGGATTAAGGGAGGCAGAGAGGGGATCAAGGGAGGCAGGGAGGGGATCAAGGGAAGCAGGGAGGGTACGAAGGGAGGCAGGGAGGGGAAGAAGGGAGGCAGGGAGGGGATGAAGGGAGGCAGAGAGGGGATGAAGGGAGGCAGGGAGGGGATCAAGGGAGGCAGGGAGGGATAAAGGGAGGCAGGGAGGGGATCAAGGGAGTCAGGGAGGGGATCAAGGGAGGCAGGGAGGGGATCAAGGGAGGCAGGGAAGGGATGACGGGAGGCAGGGAGGGATAAAGGGAGGCAGGGACGGGATCAAGAGAGGCAGGGAGGGGATCAAGGGAGGCAGGGAGGGGATCAAGGGAGGCAGGGAGGGGATCAAGGGAGGCAGGGAGGGGATCAAGGGAGGCAGGGAGGGGATCAAGAGAGGCAGGGAGGGGATCAAGGGAGGCAGGGAGGGGATGAAGGGAGGCAGGGAGGGGATCAAGAGAGACAGGGAGGGATCAAGGGAGGCAGGGAGGGGATCAAGGGAGGCAGGGAGGGGATCAAGGGAGGCAGGGAGGGGATCAAGGGAGGCAGGGAGGGGATCAAGGGAGGCAGGGAGGGGATCAAGAGAGGCAGGGAGGGGATCAAGGGAGGCAAGATCAAGGGAGGCAGGGAGGGGATCAAGGGAGGCAGGGAGGGGATCAAGTGAGGCAGGGAGGGGATCAAGGGAGGCAGGGAGGGGATCAAGGGAGGCAGGGAGGGGATCAAGGGAGGCAGGGAGGGGATCAAGGGAGGCAGGGAGGGGATCAAGGGAGGCAGGGAGGGGATCAAGGGAGGCAGGGAGGGGATCAAGGGAGGCAGGGAGGGGATCAAGGGAGGCAGGGAGGGGATCAAGGGAGGCAGGGAGGGGATCAAGGGAGGCAGGGAGGGGATCAGGCAGGGAGGGGATCAAGGGAGGCAGGGAGGAGATCAAGGGAGGCAGGGAGGGGATCAAGGGAGGCAGGGAGGGGATCAAGGGAGGCAGGGAGGGGATCAAGGGAGGCAGGGAGGGGATCAAGGGAGGCAGGGAGGGGATCAAGGGAGGCAGGGAGGGGATCAAGGGAGGCAGGGAGGGGATCAAGGGAGGCAGGGAGGGGATCAAGGGAGGCAGGGAGGGGATCAAGGGAGGCAGGGAGGGGATCAAGGGAGGCAGGGAGGGGATCAAGGGAGGCAGGGAGGGGATCAAGGGAGGCAGGGAGGGGATCAAGGGAGGCAGGGAGGGGATCAAGGGTGGCAGGGAGGGGATCAAGGGAGGCAGGGAGGGGATCAAGGGAGGCAGGGAGGGAGGATGCAGTACTGTCGAAGAGGCCTCAGGCAGTAATGTTTTATACAGAGCGTTGCATTAGTGGAATGAGAGCATCTCCCATGGTGGTGGTAGTGGTAGTACTGGTGGTAGTGGTGGTGGTAGTGGTGGTACTAGTACTGGTGATGGTTGTGGTGGTAGTTGTTGTGGTGGTAGTGGTGGTAGTAGTAGTGGTGATGGTGGTGGTAGTGGTAGTGGTGGTACTAGTAGTGGTGATGGTGGTGGTGGCAGTGGTAGTGGTGGTACTAGTAGTGGTGATGGTGGTGGTAGTGGTGGTACTAGTAGTGGTGATGTTGGTGGTAGTGGTGGTAGTAGTAGTGGTGATGGTGGTGGTAGCAGTGGTAGTGGTGGTGCTAGTAGTGGTGATGGTGGTGGCAGTGGTAGTGGTGGTACTAGTAGTGGTGATGGTGGTGGTAGTGGTGGTACTAGTAGTGGTGATGTTGGTGGTAGTGGTGGTAGTAGTAGTGGTGATGGTGGTGGTAGCAGTGGTAGTGGTGGTACTAGTAGTGGTGATGGTGGTGGTGGCAGTGGTAGTGGTGGTACTAGTAGTGGTGATGGTGGTGGTGGCAGTGGTAGTGGTGGTACTAGTAGTGGTGATGGTGGTGGTAGTAGTAGTGGTGATTGTGGTGGTAGTGGTAGTGGTGGTACAAGTAGTGGTGATAGTGGTGGTAGTAGTAGTGGTGATGGTGGTGGTAGTGGTAGTGGTGGTACTAGTAGTGGTGATGGTGGTGGTAGTAGTAGTGGTGATGGTGGTGGTAGTGGTAGTGGTGGTACTAGTAGTGGTGATGGCGGTGGTTTGTAGTGGTAGTGGTAGTAGAGGTGGTACTAGTAGTGGTGATGGTGGTGGTGCTAGTGGTAGTGGTGGTACTGTTAGTGGTAATGGTGATGGTAGTAGAGGTAGTGGTTGTAGTGGTGGTACTAGTAGTGGTGATGGTGGTGGTGGTGGTGGTAGTGGTGGTACTAGTAGTGGTGATGGTGGTGGTAGTAGAGGTAGTGGTTGTAGTGGTGGTACTAGTAGTGGTGATGGTGGTGGTAGTGGTAGTGGTGCTACTAGTAGTGGTGATGATGGTGGTAGTAGAGGTAGTGGTGGTAGTAGTAATGGTGATATTGGTGGTAGTAGTGATAGTGGTGGTACTAGTAGTGGTGATGGTGGTGGTAGAGGTAGTGGTGGTAGTGGTGGTACCAGTAGTGGTGATGGTGGTGGTAGTAGTAGTGGTGATGGTGGTGGTAGTGGTAGTGATGGTACTAGTAGTGGTGATGGTGGTGGTAGTAGTAGTGGTGATGGTGGTGGTAGTGGTAGTGGTGATACTAGTAGTGGTGATGGTGGTGGTAGTAGAGGTAGTGGTGGTAGTGGTGGTACTAGTAGTGATGATGGTGGTGGTACTAGTAGTGATGATGGTGGTGATAGTGGTGGTAGTGTTAATAGTAGTGGTGATGGTGGTGGTAGTGGTGGTACTAGTAATGGTGATGGTGGTGGTACTAGTAGTGGTGATGGTGGTGGCAGTAGAGGTAGTGGTGGTAGTAGTAGTGGTGATGGTGGTGGTAGTAGTTGTAGTGGTGGTAGTAATAGTGCTGATAGTGGTGGTAGTAGTGGTAGTGGTGGTAGTAGTCGTGGTGATGGTGGTGGTAGTAGTGGCAGTGGTTGCAGTAGTGGTACTAGTAGTGGTGATGATGGTGGTAGTAGTGGTCGTGGTGGTAGTAGTAGTGTTGATGTTGGTGGTAGTGGTGGTAGTGGTGGTAGTAGTAGTGGTGGTGGTGGTGATTGTGGTGGTAGTAATAGTGCTTATAGTGGTGTAGTAGTGGTAGTGGTAGTGGTGGTATAAGTAGTAGTGGTGATTGTGGTGGCAGTAATAGTGCTTATAGTGGTGGTAGTAGTGCTAGTGGTGGTAGTAGCAGTGGTGGTGGTGGTGGAAGTTTTAATGGTGATGGTGGTGGCGGTAGTGGTAGGGGAGGTAGTAGTAGAAGTGATGATGGTGGTAGTAGTAGTGATGGTAGTAGTAGTGGTGATGGCAGTTGCGATAGCGGTAGTGGTGGTGGTGGTAGTAGTAGTAGTAGTAGTGGTGATGGTGGTGGTGGTAGTAGTAGTGGTGATGGTGGTGGTGGTAGTGGTAGTAGTAATAGTGGTGATGGTGATGATCGTAGTGGTGGAAGTAATAGTGGTGATGGTGGTGGTGGTGGTGGTAGTGGTAGTGGTGGTAGTAGTAGTGGTGATGGTGGTGGTGGTAGTGCTTGTAGTAGTAGTGGAGTTTTTGGTGGTGGTAGTGGTGGTAGTTGTAGTGGTGATGGTGGTGGTGTTGGTAGTGGTAGTGGTGGTAGTAGTAGTGGTGATAGTGGTGGTGGTGGTAGTGGTAGTGGTGTTAATAATAGTGATGGTGGTGGTAGTAGTGGTAGTAGTAGTGGTGATGGTGGTGGTGGTAGTTGTTGTGTTGAAAGTGATGATTGTAGTGGTAGTGGCGGTAGTATTTGTGGTGGTGGTGGTAGTGGTGGTGGTAGTAGTGGTGGTGGTGATAGTGGTAGTGGTGGTAGTGATAGTGATGATGGTGGTGGTAGTAGTGGTAGTTGTGGTGGTAGTAGTGGTGGTGGTGGTGGTAGTGGTAGTGGCGGTAGTGGCCGTGGTGATGGTGGTGGTGGCAGTGGTGCTGGCGGTAGTAATCGTGGTGATTTTGGTGGTGGTAGTGGTGGTATTAGTAGTGGTGACGGTGGTGGTAGTGGTAGTGGTGGTAGTAGTTGTAGTGGTGGTGGTAATAGTGGTGATGGCAGTTGTAGTAGAGGTAGTGGTGGTAGTAATAGTGATGGTGGTGGTAGATGTGGTAGTAACAGTGATGGTGGTAGTGGTAGTAGTGGTAGTGGTGGTAGCAATAGTGATGATGGTGGTAGTAGTGGTGGTGATAGTAACAGTGGTGATGGTGGTGGTAGTAGTGGTAGTGGTGGTAGTAATAGTGGTGATGGTGGTAGTAGTTGTGGTAGTAATAGTGGTGATGGTGGTAGTAGTTGTGGTAGTAATAGTGGTGGTGTGTTGTGACCCCTGAATAGGTCACAATGTATATAATGTATATTACCTTTTCATATAATTTTATATTGCTTATATTTGCGATAATAGCTAAATAGTAAATATATTGCTTTATATTATTATTTGACTTAGTTATATTATTAGGTAGGATGTAACATTTATATATATTATTCAGTGCTCATAGTTCAAGTCTTGATTGTCTTACTGCTGTAATTATCACTCGTTGCTAGTTTCCCTGCCGGCTTCTCGGTGTTGCTGGGCAGCAGCTGTCCACGGAGCAATCACGTGATCGAGGGGGGGTGTTCACACCTCGCCTGGAGTAGTCAATCTGGGCTGGACTCTCTTGTCGGTTGGACGTTTTCCTGGCAAGACGCCCCACACTCCTCTCTCTTGTGGGCCCTTGTTGGAAGATCGTCTCTGTCGCTTTCTTCTTGTTGGTTCTGTGGAACTTTGTTCACAGAACATTGCCTAGACTTAGTGATTTTCGACGTTGTACTGAGGCTGTGTCGCATGGACACTCTGAGAAACTCAGGTCCTGAGCTGTAGCTTCTGACCTAATTTGTACTGGTATCTGTGTACTGTCATAGTCTGGTATTTTCTTATGCTGAACTTAGATTCAGTAGTATGGGAGTTTTGTGACTTTTTTGGAGGATCTGCAGATGGTCCCTACTTAGTGTCGTTATATTATCTCCTTGATCCTTATTCTGTGTCGCATTTGCTTGTTATATTGCTATTGGGCTTAGCAGTTGTTTTATTGTTCAAGCAAGCTGTTCTGATTGCCAGGTGGTCAAGAAGTTAGTTGATGTGAGGACTTTGTCAGTCACTGGTTTAAGTCTAGTCGAGTCTTAAGACAGCGAACTACTTAGAGCAGTTACACACATACACACAAACTTATTTGTATATTGTATTAATAAATGTTAGTGTACCAGACGGTACTTAAGACGTATAAATGTGATATGTGCCTTCAGTACAATACTACTGTACACGAGAGAAGTGATTATTATTATTATTATTTTGATTTATTTAATTTGATAATATACTCCTAGATATCTTTATTAATAAATTTATTAAATTTTAATTTCTTTAGTTAGTAACCTACCAGTTACAATCCTGAAGCACTAATAATTATTATTGAATCTTACTGAATTCTAATGGATAATTGGACAAGGATACTGACTACTTGTTACGAAAACCCAGTAACAGGCTGGATGCTAGAAGGGCAGTCCTTTCTAGTATTCACTGGAGATCTCTATGCTTATTAGAAATCGCATTTTTTGTAACATGGTGGTAGTTGTGGTAGTAATAGTGGTGATGGTGGTGGTAGCAGTAGTGGTGGTTGTGGTAATAGTGGTGATGGTAGTAGTGGTAGTGGTGGTAATAATAGTGTTGATGATGGTGGTAGTAGTGGTAGTGTTGGTAGTAATAGTGTTGATGGTGGTAGTGTTGGTAGTAATAGTGTTAATGATGCTGGTAGTGTTGGTAGTAATAGTGTTGATGATGGTGGTAGTGGTGGTAGTAATAGTGGTGATGGTAGTGGTAGAAGTAGCATTAGTGGTGATGGTAGTGGTGGTAATAATAGTGATGATGATGATGGTGGTAGTGGTGGTAGTAATAGCGGTGATGATGATGGTAGTAGTGGTAGAAGTAGCATTAGTGATGATGGTGGTGGTGGTAGTGAGAATATATAATTATGTATGCACGTATTTATACAAACATGTATGTATAAATATAATATATATATATATATATATATATATATATATATATATATATATATATATATATATATATATATATATATATATATATATATATATATATATGTTGCAACCCCTAAATGGGTTACAATGATTATGTATATATATAATGTATATTACCTTTTCATTTAATTTTATATTGCTTATATTTGCGATAATAGCTAAATCGTAAATGTATGACTTTATATTATTATTTGACTGTTATATTCTTATTTGACTTATGTTGTTAGGATGTACATATGTGCTCAGTTCAAGTCTTGATTGTCAAACTACTGTAATTATCGCTTGTCGCTCGTTATACTGCCGGCTTCTGAGCTGTGCTGTCCACGGCGCTATCACGTGATCGAGGGGGGGGTGTCCTCCCCTCTCGTGAAGTATTCAGTCTGCTCTAGACTCGCTTGGTGGTTGGACAGATTGTCTCATTATTCTTGTTAGTTCTGTAGAACTCTGTTCACAGAACATTGTATAGACTTAGTGATTTTCGACGTTGTACTGAGGTTGTGTGTCGCTTAGACACTCTGAACATCTCAGG
>NC_091292.1:74477595-74570095 GCF_038502225.1 Cherax quadricarinatus
ACGTTATAGTCTGATTGCCACATGTGATAGCTGCAGGCCAACACGTTATAGTCTGATTGCCACATGTGATAGCTGCAGGCCAACACGTTATAGTCTGATTGCCACATGTGATAGCTGCAGGCCATTGCCACACGTTATAGTCTGATTGCCACATGTGATAGCTGCAGGCCAACACGTTATAGTCTGATTGCCACATGTGATAGCTGCAGGCCAACACGTTATAGTCTGATTGCCACATGTGATAGCTGCAGGCCAACACGTTATAGTCTGATTGCCACATGTGATAGCTGCAGGCCAACACGTTATAGTCTGATTGCCACATGTGATAGCTGCAGGCCAACACGTTATAGTCTGATTGCCACATGTGATAGCTGCAGGCCAACACGTTATAGTCTGATTGCCACATGTGATAGCTGCAGGCCAACACGTTATAGTCTGATTGCCACATGTGATAGCTGCAGGCCAACACGTTATAGTCTGATTGCCACATGTGATAGCTGCAGGCCAACACGTTATAGTCTGATTGCCACATGTGATAGCTGCAGGCCAACACGTTATAGTCTGATTGCCACATGTGATAGCTGCAGGCCAACACGTTATAGTCTGATTGCCACATGTGATAGCTGCAGGCCAACACGTTATAGTCTGATTGCCACATGTGATAGCTGCAGGCCAACACGTTATAGTCTGATTGCCACATGTGATAGCTGCAGGCCAACACGTTATAGTCTGATTGCCACATGTGATAGCTGCAGGCCAACACGTTATAGTCTGATTGCCACATGTGATAGCTGCAGGCCAACACGTTATAGTCTGATTGCCACATGTGATAGCTGCAGGCCAACACGTTATAGTCTGATTGCCACATGTGATAGCTGCAGGCCAACACGTTATAGTCTGATTGCCACATGTGATAGCTGCAGGCCAACACGTTATAGTCTGATTGCCACATGTGATAGCTGCAGGCCAACACGTTATAGTCTGATTGCCACATGTGATAGCTGCAGGCCAACACGTTATAGTCTGATTGCCACATGTGATAGCTGCAGGCCAACACGTTATAGTCTGATTGCCACATGTGATAGCTGCAGGCCAACACGTTATAGTCTGATTGCCACATGTGATAGCTGCAGGCCAACACGTTATAGTCTGATTGCCACATGTGATAGCTGCAGGCCAACACGTTATAGTCTGATTGCCACATGTGATAGCTGCAGGCCAACACGTTATAGTCTGATTGCCACATGTGATAGCTGCAGGCCAACACGTTATAGTCTGATTGCCACATGTGATAGCTGCAGGCCAACACGTTATAGTCTGATTGCCACATGTGATAGCTGCAGGCCAACACGTTATAGTCTGATTGCCACATGTGATAGCTGCAGGCCAACACGTTATAGTCTGATTGCCACATGTGATAGCTGCAGGCCAACACGTTATAGTCTGATTGCCACATGTGATAGCTGCAGGCCAACACGTTATAGTCTGATTGCCACATGTGATAGCTGCAGGCCAACACGTTATAGTCTGATTGCCACATGTGATAGCTGCAGGCCAACACGTTATAGTCTGATTGCCACATGTGATAGCTGCAGGCCAACACGTTATAGTCTGATTGCCACATGTGATAGCTGCAGGCCAACACGTTATAGTCCACATGTGATAGCTGCAGGCCAACACGTTATAGTCTGATTGCCACATGTGATAGCTGCAGGCCAACACGTTATAGTCTGATTGCCACATGTGATAGCTGCAGGCCAACACGTTATAGTCTGATTGCCACATGTGATAGCTGCAGGCCAACACGTTATAGTCTGATTGTCACATGTGATAGCTGCAGGCCAACACGTTATAGTCTGATTGCCACATGTGATAGCTGCAGGCCAACACGTTATAGTCTGATTGCCACATGTGATAGCTGCAGGCCAACACGTTATAGTCTGATTGCCACATGTGATAGCTGCAGGCCAACACGTTATAGTCTGATTGCCACATGTGATAGCTGCAGGCCAACACGTTATAGTCTGATTGCCACATGTGATAGCTGCAGGCCAACACGTTATAGTCTGATTGCCACATGTGATAGCTGCAGGCCAACACGTTATAGTCTGATTGCCACATGTGATAGCTGCAGGCCAACACGTTATAGTCTGATTGCCACATGTGATAGCTGCAGGCCAACACGTTATAGTCTGATTGCCACATGTGATAGCTGCAGGCCAACACGTTATAGTCTGATTGCCACATGTGATAGCTGCAGGCCAACACGTTATAGTCTGATTGCCACATGTGATAGCTGCAGGCCAACACGTTATAGTCTGATTGCCACATGTGATAGCTGCAGGCCAACACGTTATAGTCTGATTGCCACATGTGATAGCTGCAGGCCAACACGTTATAGTCTGATTGTCACATGTGATAGCTGCAGGCCAACACGTTATAGTCTGATTGCCACATGTGATAGCTGCAGGCCAACACGTTATAGTCTGATTGTCACATGTGATAGCTGCAGGCCAACACGTTATAGTCTGATTGCCACATGTGATAGCTGCAGGCCAACACGTTATAGTCTGATTGTCACATGTGATAGCTGCAGGCCAACACGTTATAGTCTGATTGCCACATGTGATAGCTGCAGGCCAACACGTTATAGTCTGATTGTCACATGTGATAGCTGCAGGCCAACACGTTATAGTCTGATTGTCACATGTGATAGCTGCAGGCCAACACGTTATAGTCTGATTGTCACATGTGATAGCTGCAGGCCAACACGTTATAGTCTGATTGTCACATGTGATAGCTGCAGGCCAACACGTTATAGTCTGATTGTCACATGTGATAGCTGCAGGCCAACACGTTATAGTCTGATTGTCACATGTGATAGCTGCAGGCCAACACGTTATAGTCTGATTGCCACATGTGATAGCTGCAGGCCAACACGTTATAGTCTGATTGTCACATGTGATAGCTGCAGGCCAACACGTTATAGTCTGATTGCCACATGTGATAGCTGCAGGCCAACACGTTATAGTCTGATTGTCACATGTGATAGCTGCAGGCCAACACGTTATAGTCTGATTGCCACATGTGATAGCTGCAGGCCAACACGTTATAGTCTGATTGTCACATGTGATAGCTGCAGGCCAACACGTTATAGTCTGATTGTCACATGTGATAGCTGCAGGCCAACACGTTATAGTCTGATTGTCACATGTGATAGCTGCAGGCCAACACGTTATAGTCTGATTGTCACATGTGATAGCTGCAGGCCAACACGTCATGGTCTGACAGCCACACACCACCCACATGATGAACATAATAATAATAATAATAATAATAATAATAATAATAATAATAATAATAATAATAATAATAATAATAATATCTTTGTTTCTACATGTACGTGTACAAGGTATACAGTCCTAGCTGACATCAATAACATACTACTATATAGAAAGTCGCTTGTTATGCTGAGCATTTCGGGCAAATTTGGTCAATTTTGTCCCAGGATGCGACCTACACCAGTCGACTAACACCCAGGTACCCATTTTACTGATGGGGAACATAGACAACCGGTGTAAGGAAACACGCCCAGTGTTTTAACCCTCGCTGGGAATCGAACCCGGACCCTCGCCGTGTGAAGCGAGAGAAATAATGGCTCATGTGGCACGGAGAGAATTAAACGTCTTGTGGCCACAGATACAGGCAGACTTACGGACAGACAGATAGATAGACAGGCAAGACAGAGAGACAGATAGACAGACAGAGACAGAGAAAGGGTGTGGGGGAATAGGGTGTAAAGGACGGGGGGGGGGAGGGGGGTTAAACGGATAGACAGATTCATATCCCACCAATTAAAAAAATACAACTATATTTCATTAGGTTGAAGGCTGTATTAAATCATTTTGTAATTTTTTGGCTAACAGGAGTCTGGTCGGGGATTTGGTCCTTTGTGCTCTTAAAATGTCATTGAATATTAATTAAACATTTTCACTCCGTTTGAAGTAAATAATCCCTGCGCGGGTATTTTAAAAGCCAGAGTAAATATGTTCAAAGCCACGCTTAATATATATTTTCTTAAACTGAAAAGAATCAAGACTGATCAGCATAAGAGAGCTACAAGCTTTTTTTTTTACTAATAGTTTATTTGTAGCGGTCAAGGAACCTTACATTACCTCAGCCCATTTTAAAGTCCAGTTGTAATAATGTTATACCAAAGTGTAAGTGGGGAAACAAGTGCAGTCAAGGACAAGATAAAACCAACATTACAAACTAGTAATACCGCAGGAGATAGCAAACAAGGGGACTCCACTAGCAACAGTGAGGATATATTACCAGAAACAACTGGTGAGAGCTCCATTGTTAGTACTAGTGAGGATTAGAATGAGACAGGTAAACATGCACCAACAGGGAATACAGTTACAGAAACCCAAGGCAAACGGAAATCAAGCCGGTGCACATATTATGCACTTGGTATCTGCTGGCATGGGAAATCTGGAAAAACAGATGGGACGTGCAACTATGACCACCCTAGAAAATGCCATGCCCATATGACAACAGGAAAATGCAAACTCTCTTCCTGCAAACTTTTTCACCCTGAAATGTGTCCATCTTCAGTACAGGAAAGACAGTGCTATAACTTAAATTGCCAGGCACACCATCTAAAGGGGACGAAAAGATACAAAACATCCAGGCCATGGGAAAACCTGGATAGTCACAGCCACTCAAGAGGGAGAGGTGTTTTAGTGCCAGGAAGAAAAAAAAAACTGGCAGGAAATTGCAGAAATCGTACACCAAATCCAGTCATTTCTGGAGTGGAACCACAGTCGATGGCCTCCACTCCAAACCAACAGATACAGATATTAGTGCCGGAAAAAAAAGTAGTCCCCCCCAGTACCACCAATACCACCAGTCCGATGACATTCTTTGCAAATATACAGGGTCTAAAGCTAGCAACGAACAACAAAATACCTTTCATCCGTGGACTGCTTGCAGAGGCAAATGCAATGTTCACGACTTTCACAGAAACCCACATAAAGGATCATTTGGACAACGAAATGTGGATCCCAGGTTACAGCCTATACAGATGCGACAGAGTGAACAGGCAAAAGGGGGGGTTGGCCTGTATATCGCAGAGTCACTTGTTTGCACAGAACTGCTTAATGCCTGAAATGATGTAGTGGAAGTTTTAGCAGTAAAGATCGAGAACCAAAACCTAGTCATTGTGGTAGTCTACAAGCCTCCGGATGCAACGTCCCAACAATTCCAGGAACAGCTGTTGAAAATTGACCAGTCTGGAAAATCTTCCAGTTCCTGCCCCCAACATCTTGCTCCTGGGGGATTTCAACTTGGGGCACCTAAAATGGAGGAATATAGCAAATAATATTGTTGCAGTGATAGCACCAGGAGGCAGCTCAGACGAGAACTCACTCACACACACACACACGAGCTTTTAAATCTCTGCACAAAATTCAACTTAAACCAGCAAATAATAGAGCCTACTAGACTGGAGAATACACTGGACCTCATCTTCATTAACAATGATGATCTGATATGAAATGTCACCATATCAAAAACAATATACTCAGATCACAACATAATCGAGGTTCACACATGTATGCGCGGAGCACCAGACCGACAAAATGAGATCAGTCACGAGGGAGCCTTCACCAAATTCAACTTCAATAACAAAAACATAAAGTGAGACCAAGTAAACCAAGTCCTAAACGACATAAGCTGGGAAGATAGACTAAGCAACACAGACCTCAACTTATGCCTAGAACAGATTAACTCGGTGGCACTCGGTGTATGCTCAAGGCTTAGTCCTTTAAGAAAAAGGAGGAGTAGATGTAAAATAGAAAGAGACAGGCGCTTCCTTTACAGGCGATGGAAAAGAATAACAGAGTGGCTAAAAGAGGCCAATATATCTGAAATGCGTAGGGAGAAACTGGTCAGAGAAATAGCAAACATCGAACTTAAGCTAAAGGAATCTTATAGGAGTCAGGAATCGCGGGAAGAACTAAAAGTCATAAATGAAATCGAAAGAAACCCAAAGTATTTCTTTTCTTATGCCAAATCAAAGTCGAGAACAACGTCCAGTATTGGGCCCCTACTTAAACAAGATGGTTCCTATACAGATGACAACAAGGAAATGAGTGAGCTACTCAAGTCCCAATATGACTCAGTTTTTATGAGAGAGCCACAAAATTTGGTAAACACAAGCCTATCTAATGTTATCCTGACGCCAAATTACTTCGAACAGGCGATAAATGACATGCCCATGCACTCTGCCCCAGGGCCAGACTCATGGAACTCCGTGTTCATCAAGAACTGCAAGAAGCCCCTATCATGTGCTTTTACCATCCTATGGAGAGGGAGCATGGACACAGGGGGTCATCCCACAGTTTCTAAAAGCAATAGACATAGCCCCACTCCACAAAGGGGGCAGTAAAGCAATAGCAAAGAACTATAGACCGATAGCACTAACATCTTGTTGCGACCCCGGAATGGGTCACAAAGTATATAATGTATATTACCTGTTCATATAATTTTATATTGCTTATATTTGCGATATTAGCTAAATCGTAAATATATTGCTTTATATTATTATTTGATTTAGTTATATTATTAGGTAGGATGTAACATTTATATATTATTCAGTGCTCATAGTTCGAGTGTTAAGTAGCTGAAGGCCTTGTCTAACAATCGTTTTGCTCGTTATGCTGCCGGCTTCTTTGTGTTGCTGGGCAGCTGCAGCACGGAGAGTCACGTGATCAGGGGGGGTGATCACACCTCCCCTGTAGTAGTCTGCCTGGCCTGCGCGAGCTATTGTCTGTTTGACGTTGCTTCTAACAAGAGGTCCCACAGCAGCTCTACCTAGTGGACCCTTGTTGGAAGATCGTCTCTGTCACTTTCTTGTTGTTGGTTCTATGTAACTCTGTTCACAGAACATAGCCTAGACTTAATGATTTTTGACGTTGTACTGAGGTTGTGTGTCGCATAGACACTCTGAGAAACTTAGGTCCTGAGCTGTAGCTTCTGACCTAATTTGTACTGTTATCTGTGTACTGTCACAGTCGGGGATTTTCTTATGCTGAACTTAGATTCAGTAGTATTGGAGTTTTGTGACTTTTGTGGAGGATCTGCAGATGGTCCCTACTTAGTGCCGTTATATTATTTCCTTGTTCCTGATTCTGTGTCGCTGTTGTTTGTTATATTGCTGCTTGGCTTATCAGTCGTTTTATTGTTCAAGCAAGCTGTTCTGATTGCCAGGTTGGTCAAGAAGTTAGTTGATGTGAGGACTTTTAGTCAGTCACTGGTTAATTAAGTCTAGTAGTCTTGAGACATAGCGAACTACTTAGAGCACTTACACATATACACACAAACTTACTTGTATATATTTGTATTAAGTTATTAAATCCTAACACTGTACCAGACGGTACTTAAAAGCCATAAAGATGTGATATGTGCCTTCAACACAATACTACTGTACACGAGAAAAGTGAAGAAACTTGTATCCTATATTATATTCAATTGATTACTATAATTTACTTTGATAATATACGCCTAGACAACTTAATTGTTAATAAACTTATTAAATTTTAATTTCTTTAGTTAGTAGCCTACCAGTTGTAATCCTGAAGCAGTATGGAATCTTACTAAATTCTGATGGATAATTGGACCAGGATACTGACTACTTGTTACAAAAACCCAGTAACAGGCTGGATGCTAGAAGGGCAGTCCTTTCTAGTATTCACTGGAGATCTCTATGCTTATTAGATATCGCGTTTTTTGTAACACATCCCATATCATAAAAATCTTTGAAAGGGTCCTAAGAAGCAAGATCGCCACCCATCTAGATACAAATTAATTACAAAGCTCAGGGCAACATGGGTTTAGAACAGGTCGCTCCTGTCTGTCCCAGCTACTGCATCACTACAAGGTCCTAGATGCACTAGAAGACAAAAAGAATGCAGATGTAATATATACAGACTTTGCAAAAGCCTTCGACCAGTGTGACCATGGCGTAATAGCGCACAAAATGCGTGCTCAAGGAATAACAGGAAAAGTTGGTAGATGGATCTACAATTCCCTCACAAACAGAACACAAAGAGTAGTAGTCAACAGAGTAAAGTCTGAGGCGGCTACGGTGAAAAGCTCTGTTCCACAAGGCACAGTACTTGCTCCCATCTTGTTTCTCATCCTCATATCTGACATAGACAAGGATTTCAGCCATAGCACCGTGTCTTCCTTTGCAGATGACACCCGAAACTGCATGACAGTGTCTTCCATTGCAGACACTGCAAGGCTCCAGGCTGACATCAACCAAATCTTTCAATGGGCTGCAGAAAACAATATGAAGTTCAACGATGAGAAATTTCAATTACTCCGATATGGTAAACATAAGGAAATTAAAACTTCGTCAGAGTACAGAACAAATTCCGGCCACAAAATAGAGCGAAAAACCAACGTCAAAGGCCTGGGTGTGATCATGTCGGAGGATCTCACCTTCAAGGACCATAACATTATATCAATCGCATCTGCTAGAAAAATGGCAGGATGGATAATGAGAACCTTCAAAACTAAGAATACCAAGCCTATGATGACACTCTTCAGGTCGCTTGTTCTATCAAGGTTGGAATATTGCTGCACACTAACAGCACCTTTCAAAACAGGTGAAATTGCTGACCTAGAAAATGTACAGAGAACCTTCACGGCGTGCATAACAGAGATAAAACTCCTCAATTACTGGGAGCGCTTGAAGTTCCTGAACCTGTACTCCCTGGAACGCAGGCGGGAGAGATACGTGATTATGTACACCTGGAAAATTCTAGAAGGACTAGTACCGAACTTGCACACGAAAATCACTCACAACGAAAGCAAAAGACTCGGCAGACGATGCAACATCCCCCCGATGAAAAGCAGGGGTGTCACTAGCACGTTAAGAGACCATACAATAAGTGTCAGGGGGCCCGAGACTGTTCAATTGCCTCCCAGCATACATAAGGGGGATTCCTAACAAACCCCTGGCAGTCTTCAAGCAGGCACTGGACGAACACCTGAAGTCGGTACCTGACCAGCCGGACTGTGGCTCGTACGTTGGATTGCGTGCAGCCAGCAGTAACAGCCTGGTTGATCATGCTCTGATTCACCATGAGGCCTGGTCACAGACCGGGCCGCGGGGGCGTTGACCCCCGGAACTCTCTCCAGGTAAACAAATTGAGCAGCAGTCGACTAACACCCAGGTAAGTATTCAATACACAAATAACCAGCACATAGGAGAAAGAAGCCTC
Source organism: Cherax quadricarinatus (assembly GCF_038502225.1). Lineage (NCBI taxonomy): Eukaryota > Metazoa > Arthropoda > Malacostraca > Decapoda > Parastacidae > Cherax > Cherax quadricarinatus. Next base: position 74,486,889 of record NC_091292.1, read on the forward strand.
TGTCTCCCATGTACGGGTTATATTGTTCCAGTCACGGTGTTGTGCTAGGTAAACAGAGGCAACAGCAGGTGTGAATCTTGTTCGTAAGTCTCGTCTTGAGCTGGGATCGAAACTAGAGACCTTTCAGCTGTTAGCCGAAAGGTCTTTCTCTCTCTCTCTCTCTCTCTCTCTCTCTCTCTCTTTCTCTCTCTCTGTCTCTCTGTCTCTCTCTCTCTCTCTCTGTCTCTGTGTGTGTGTGTGTCTCTCTCTCTCCAAGAGACGGAAATGTTAAGAAATTTAGAGTGCTGGGGTCTTCATGTCATTCAACGATCAGTGCAGTTAAAGACCAGGTCTGGCACGCTCGCTATCTACCGGGACGCTTAAACTAATCCTCCATCACCATTCACAAAATTGCACACACTGTACAAAACATATTTCATGATCAGTTAAAATATCCCCATAGTTAAAAAAAAAAAAACTGAAAAATTCTGATTTAATTTTGGACCTAAAAGTTCAGAGTTTAGTTACGCAGTTGAATAACTAAAGAAAAAATAAACAACTTTAATAAAACTGAAGCCATGAGCAAACTATAAAAATATTCAGTCACCACAAGCTGCCCAGTATCCCCTACAAGCAGGTCACAAGCACCTGTACGGAAAATGATAAGTTAGATAACTAGAACTTTCAAAAGAAGAGATGCCAAGCTGCTGCTGAATCTCGTCAAAGCAGGAGAAATTGCAAAACTGGAAAACGCATAGAGAACCTTCGCTGCAAGTATAAATTTCAGTCAAATATAGGAACTACTGAGAACACTTGAAGTCCCTTCCAATGTACTTCTTGCAACATAGACGAGAATGATGCCGCATAATCTATACCTGGAAAATTCTGGAGGGTTTGGTCCCAACCCTGCAGACTGCTACCACTCCATGTGAGAGCAAAAAATGCTTGGCAGACTGCTGCCAAGTATCTCATCCTTACTCCGTATGCATATGGAGTGACACATACATGACACCATCATAGTGGGAGTGACACATACGTGACACCATCATAGTGGGAGTGACACATACATGATACCATCACAGTGGGAGTGACACATACATGATACCATCACAGTGGGAGTGACACATAAATGACACTATCAGAGTGGAGTGACACATACATGACACCATCATAGTGGGAGTGACACATACATGACACCATCATAGTGGGAGTGGCACATACATGACATCATCACAATGAAAGTTAAATATACATGACGCCATCACAGTGGGAGTGACACATGCATGACACCACAGTGGGAGTGACACATAAATGACAGCATCACTGTGGGAGTGACACATGACAGCATCTCTGTGGGAGTGACACATACGTGACATCGTCACACAGTGAGAGTGACATACATGACAGCATCACTGTGGGAGTGATACATATGTGACACCATCACAGTGGGAGTGACACATACATGATAGCACCACAGAACATCACAGTGGGAGTGACACATGCATGGCACTATCACAGTTTGAGTGACACATGACGGAAGGAATAGACTCTGAGGTGTCCCTGTTTGCAGATGACGTGAAGTTGATGAGAAGAATACACTCGATCGAAGACCAGGCAGAACTACAAAGGGATCTGGACAGGCTGCAGACCTGGTCCAGCAATTGGCTCCTGGAGTTCAATCCCACCAAGTGCAAAGTCATGAAGATTGGGGAAGGGCAAAGAAGACCGCAGACGGAGTACAGTCTAGGGTGCCAGAGACTACAAACCTCACTCAAGGACAAAGATCTTGGGGTGAGTATAACACCAGGCACATCTCCTGAAGCGCACATCAACCAAATAACTGCTGCAGCATATGGGAGCCTAGCAAACCTCAGAACAGCATTCCGACATCTTAATAAGGAATCATTCAGGACCCTGTACACCGTGTACGTTAGGCCCATATTGGAGTATGCGGCACCAGTTTGGAACCCACACCTAGCCAAGCACGTAAAGAAACTAGAGAAAGTGCAAAGGTTTGCAACAAGACTAGTCCCAGAGCTAAGAGGTATGTCCTACGAGGAGAGGTTAAGGGAAATCAACCTGACGACACTGGAGGACAGGAGAGATAGGGGGGACATGATAACGACATACAAAATACTGAGAGGAATTGACAAGGTGGACAAAGACAGGATGTTCCTGAGATTGGACACAGTAACAAGGGGACACAGTTGGAAGCTGAAGACACAGATGAATCACAGGGATGTTAGGAAGTATTTCTTCAGCCACAGAGTAGTCAGTAAGTGGAATAGTTTGGGAAGCGATGTAGTGGAGGCAGGATTCATACATAGCTTTAAGCAGAGGTATGATAAAGCTCACGGCTCAGGGAGAGTGACCTAGTAGCGATCAGTGAAGAGGCGGAGCCAGGAGCTCGGACTCGACCCCCGCAACCTCAACTAGGTGAGTACATACATGACATTCACAGAACAACATAGTGGAAGTGACACATACGTACATGACACCATCACAGGACATCATAATGTAAGTGACACATATATGACACCATCACAGAACATCACAATCTGACGCATATATGACACCATCACAGGACATCACAATCTGAGTGACACATACATGACACCATCGCAATGGGAGTGAAGCATGCATGACACATCATGGTGTGACACATACATGACACCATCACAGTGAGAGTGACATATGCATGACACCATCATAGTGTGACACATACCTGACACCATTAGAGAATATCAGAGTGGGAGTGACACATACATGACACCATCACAGTGGGAGTGACACACATTACACCATCATTGTGTGACACATACATGACACCATCACAGTGAGTGACGAATACATGACACCATCACGGTGAGTGACACATGACACCATCTCAAAAGAAGTGACACATACATGACATGACAGTGGGAGTAACACATACATAGCACCATCAGAGTGGCAGTAACACATATATAACACTGTCACAGTGGCGTGACACATACATGACACCATCACAATGGGAGAGTGACACATTCATGAAACCGTCACCGTGAGTGACACATGCATGACACCATCACAGTGACACATACATGACACCATCACAGTGAGTGACACATATATGACACCACAATGAGTGATACGTACATGACACCACAGTGAGTGACACATACATGACACCATCACAGTGAGTGACACATACATGACACTATCACAGTGAGTGACACATACATGACACCATCACAGTGAGTGACACATACATGACACCATCACAGTGAGTGACACATACATGACACCATCACAGTGAGTGACACATAATGACAAAATCAGAGTGGCAGTTACAAATACATGACATCATCACAGTGACACATACATGACACCATCACAGTGACACATACATGACACCATCACAGTAGCAGTAACACATACATGACACCATCACAGTGAATGACACATACATGTCACCATCACAGTGGCAGTGACACATACATGACACCATCACAGTGAGTGACACATACATGACGCCATCACAGTGACACATACATGACACCACCACAGTGAGTGACACATACATGACACCATCACAGTTACACATATATGACACAATCACAGTGACACATACATGACACCATCACAGTGACACATACATGACACCATCACAGTGACACATACATGACACCATCACAGTGACACATACATGACACCATCACAGTGACACATACATGACACCATCACAGTGACACATACGTGACACCATCACAGTGAGTGACACATACATGACACCATCACAGTGACATATACATGACACCATCACAGTGAGTGACACATACATGACACCATCACAGTGAGTGACACATACATGACACCATCACAGTGAATGACACATACATGTCACCATCACAGTGGCAGTGACACATACATGACACCATCACAGTGAGTGACACATACATGACGCCATCACAGTGACACATACATGACACCACCACAGTGAGTGACACATACATGACACCATCACAGTTACACATATATGACACCATCACAGTGACACATATATGACACCATCACAGTGACACATACATGACACCATCACAGTGACACATACATGACACCATCACAGTGACACATACATGACACCATCACAGTGACACATACGTGACACCACCACAGTGAGTGACACATACATGACACCATCACAGTTACACATATATGACACCATCACAGTGACACATACATGACACCATCACAGTGACACATACATGACACCATCACAGTGACACATACATGACACCATCACAGTGACACATACATGACACCATCACAGTGACACATACGTGACACCATCACAGTGAGTGACACATACATGACACCATCACAGTGACATATACATGACACCATCACAGTGAGTGACACATACATGACACCATCACAGTGAGTGACACATACATGACACCATCACAGTGAGTGACACATACATGACACCATCACAGTGAGTGACACATACATGACACCATCACAGTGAGTGACACATACATGACACTATCACAGTGAGTGACACATACATGAAACCATCACAGTGAGTGACACATACATGACACCATCACAGTGAGTGACACATACATGACACCATCACAGTGAGTGACACATACATGACACCATCACAGTGAGTGACACATACATGACACCATCACAGTGAGTGACACATATATGACACCACAGTGAGTGATACGTACATGACACCACAGTGAGTGACACATACATAACACCATCATAGTGAGTGACACATAATGACAAAATCAGAGTGGCAGTTACAAATACACGACATCATCACAGTGACACATACATGACACCATCACAGTGACACATACATGACACAATCACAATGAGTGACATATGACTGACACTATCACAGTGCAGTGACACATGCATGACACCATCACAGTGGCAGTGACACATACATGACACCACCGTAGCAGTGACACATACATAACACCATCACAGTGAGTGACACATTCATGACAACATCACAGTGAGTGACATATACATGACACCATCACAGTGAATGACACATACATGACACCATCACAGTAGCAGTGACACATACATGACACCATCACAGTGAATGACATATACATGTCACCATCACAGTGGCAGTGACACATACATGACACCATCACAGTGAGTGACACATACATGACGCCATCACAGTGACACATACATGACACCACCACAGTGAGTGACACATACATGACACCATCACAGTTACACATATATGACACCATCACAGTGACACATACATGACACCATCACAGTGACACATACATGACACCATCACAGTGACACATACGTGACACCATCACAGTGAGTGACACATACATGACACCATCACAGTGACATATACATGACACCATCACAGTGAGTGACACATACATGACACCATCACAGTGAGTGACACATACATGACACCATCACAGTGAGTGACACATACATGACACCATCACAGTGAGTGACACATACATGACACCATCACAGTGAGTGACACATACATGACACCATCACAGTGAGTGACACATACATGACACCATCACAGTGAGTGACACATACATGACACCATCACAGTGAGTGACACATACATGACACCATCACAGTGAGTGACACATACATGACACCATCACAGTGAGTGACACATACATGACACCATCACAGTGAGTGACACATACATGACACCATCACAGTGAGTGACACATACATGACACCATCACAGTGAGTGACACATACATGACACCATCACATACATGACACCATCACAGTGATTAAGATTTTTTCGTTGGGATTTTTAACCCCGGAGGGTTAGCCACCCAGGATAACCCAAGAAAGTCAGTGCGTCATCGAGGACTGTCTAACTTATTTCCATTGGGGTCCTTAATCTTGTCCCCCAGGATGCGACCCACACCAGTCGACTAACACCCAGGTACCTATTTGCTGCTAGGTGAACAGGACAACAGGTGTAAGGAAACGTGTCGAAATGTTTCCACCCGCCGGGAATCGAACCCGGGCCCTCCGTGTGTGAAGCGGGAGCTTTAGCCACCAGGCCACCGGGCCACATACATGACACCATCACAGTGACACATACATGACACCATCACAGTAAGTGACACATACATGACACCATCACAGTGAGTGACACATACATGACACCATCACAGCTTAATAACAAATACTCTCATGAAGACACTAGCTCTATAATAAACTTAACTTCCAGGAAGCACAATTAGTCTATAACTTACTATAACTTCCAGGAAGCACAATTAGTCTATAACTTACTATAACTCACAACATACTACATACACGTTATGAACTCAAATATGAAGATTTAATCGATAAAACAAAGTCTTACACAGTTACAGATAAAAGTATGAAAGTTAAGCTTTTAAGATGCAACGTATATGTGGGATGATGTTGCCAGACACAACACTGGGAAATTCCTTTCCATTGCTGCTAGTGTTTATATATATATATATATATATATATATATATATATATATATATATATATATATATGCAAAACAACCACAGGGGAATGGAATGATAACTCTACGCCTTTCGTGTTGCAATCAACACATCATCAGGAGCTTGCAAAATGCAGATATAAATAAGTAATCTTAGCAAATTCGTTCCGAGGGACTCCTTGCTGAGACTGAGGATGCTGGATGACAAACATTCAGTACCCCAGACACACTGAGTGCCTAGTGCCGGGGAGAATAAGTATTATAGGAAACAGAGAAAGAAGTGGGCTTTAAACTTCCATTTTTAGATGTTCTGATCCACAGGGTCGACAGAATGTTTCAGTTTTCAGCATATAGGAAGGCCACGAACGTGTTCATACATTCACTATTACTACAATCATGAAACTAGAGTAAAAAGAATTGTTTTTTTTTCACAATGTTTTTGAGAGCTTACAGAGTGTGTAGCCCTGAGTTTTTAGATGAGGAAATTAAGAAAATATTTGATATTGCTACAAATCTATGTTATCCTAAGGAGCTTGTAGAGGTTGTTCTGTTTGCAGCTAGAAAAACTTACCATAAGACTAAACCTAGAATAACGTCTCATAACAAAGATGTGCTTGTTGTACCATACATTGATTTATTAGTCCCATTGAGCCATTATTTACACAAGAGGGTACCAATTCTATACCATTTTGTAAAAACCTTTCAGTAGCTTCACTAAGCCCAATTGTAGAGATTATCTATGGAAGTCTATCTACTATAACTGTATTGATACGTTTTCTCTCATTGTCCAGGCCGACATTTATATACACATTGTCGTACAACTGGGCACTTTATCTGACAAAAAAAAAACATAATTTTAAATTTGAAGGGTCCCCCTTTTGCACTTTCATACCATTAAGGCAGCTATGTAGCTATGTTTTATGAACGGGCGTTGTGATCCTTGGTCCAGTAATGCACTAACATTTTTCAATTTACGCCTTTTATCTCGAATTTCTACGTTCACCACAGGTAAGGCTACTTTAGCTATGCCTTCATTATTAACATTTGCAGCAATTTTGAAATTAGTAACTGTTTTGTCAGTGTTAACATTATTATTATTTTTATATTATTATTAGTAGTAGTAGTAGATTATTATTATTATTATTATTATTATTATTATTATTATTATTATCACTGTTATTTAAACCATTACACATTGCTACATGATGCATTCCTGTGTGGCATTGATAACAATTATTCAGTTTGGCATAACAATCCTTTACATTATGTCAGCCAAACATCTGATACATCTGTCAAGTTCCTCCAGCCTTTCCACTTTAACATTCCATGATTCATAAGCATTATAATTCTTGCAAAAAAGACAATACCTCTTTACTTGACTTGCCCATTGTTAACCGAGTCACTTTTAATAAGGTACTTATTCCTCTGAATCTGGTATAGAGACCCTTTATTTCTGGCTCCTGCCACTTGATATGTGCCTATGCAGCCCCTTTTATGTGATGAATTATGATGATTATTAACATTAGGATATTTTTCCATTTGCGAGACCTATCAGATACATCATAATCATCATGTGTTACCTTCTTAGAATTATTTGGGTGGCTGGTTTGTAATTGAAAAATTAATTCTTGTACACCTAATCTTATTCCCTTCAGAGAAAAATAACCTTTGTGGTATTTATTAGACAATCACTCTATAGTTTTGCTCTCAATTTATTTTGTAAGATAGCACTTAATATCCAATCTGATTCACCCAAATCAAACCTATTAGTCAAGGATTTAAGATTGCTTTCTAATTTGACCCTAAATTGTTGTAAATTATGAAAATTGTCTTCTGGAGTTCTTAAATTAATCACACTGTTTACTAGTCTACTTTGTTCCAGATTACTATAGGTGGCCTCTAACAAATCAACTGCCTCTAGATAACTGAAGTCTACATTTTGGAATCATCCAATCAAGGCATGAGCATTACCTTTCACCTGCCCTTTGAGATAAAATAATTTCGTGACATCTGCTAGGTCATTCCTCACATGTACAGCAGCCTTAAATACTGACCAGAATTCCTCCCAGTTGTCTCCTGGATTAAATGTTGGTAGACATAACTCTGGGAGTTTGGGTATTTACAGTACTAGACTGGTTAACTGCAGTATTTACACATTTCAATTTATTTAATACCTCACTTTTACATGATAGTATTTTATATTCGAGTTCGTAATATTGATTAATGAATAATTCCCTTTCATTATCATCAGCACAATTCACCAGCAGATCTTCCTCATATTCTTTGTAATACAATTTAAATGACACATATTCTCTAATGATTAGAAATATCATTTTAAGTTAACTTTATTCACGGTTTCTTCTGCCACCAATTCCAGGCATTTATTATAAACTCTGGTCACATGACCTATTTTTGCATTTAATGAGGACTTTCTGGCTTTTATTCCCATGAATTTTCCATTTGTTTTAATTAGATTAACTTCATCCATGGCTCTTTTATACATTAGGCTCAGTTAATGAACCCTGGTTGTACAAATTATATGATGAGACACGGGATATAATTCATTACAATATGCATTAAATATCCTTGCCAAATATTCTCTGGCTTAGCAAATTAATTTAGAATTATTATTATTATTATTATTATTATTATTATTATTATCAGAAAAAAAAACAATTATTATTCTTCGCCCTAACTGGGCTTAGCAAATTAACAATTACAATCCTTGCCTTGCTGGGCTTAAACAAATTCATTAATATCACAAGTGTATAAGAAATACAATTTTAGCCCCACTGGGCATGCAAATTCAATTAAATGTGGCAATTATAATCCACTACACAAACATCATTAATTAAGTCACTTATTTTCACGTATATGTGAACCAAACAATCCATTTCTTTCAGTCAGATCATTAAATTAAATCAAAGTCTCTCTGAGTAAAAATCTGGTTCGAAGGACCAAAGGCTTAATTATGTGAGAAAATACCTGCATAAGGTTTACAGGGTATACCTGAATTATTACGTGCAGGTAATTTGGGTGAGGGTGAAGTAATTAGGACTTAGTCACAGAAGGTTACAGTACTGTCACTCCTTCAGTACCCCCTCCTTCACCACTTTTACGAAAAGCTTAACCTGACATTAAATTAATAATTACAATTATTGCTCTCTTATCCTCCTTTTCACTTTACAGGATGTCGAGGTACAATAAGTTGATTAAGTTCTAGCTACTTTCATAGGAAGTCAAAAAATCACAAGTAAAAATTTATGGCATTTAATATAATGTTCCGGCCTGCCGGTTTCCCTGAATCCCTTCATAAATGTTACCCTGCTCACACTCCAACAGCACGTCAAATACTAAAAACCATTTGTCTCCATTCATTCCTATCTAACACACTCACACATGCTTGCTGGAAGTCCAAGCCCCTCCCACACAAAACCTCCTTTACCCCTTCCTTCTAACCTTTCCTAGGCTGACCCTACACTGCCTTCCATCCACTACATATTTATACACTCTCGAAGTCATTCTCTTTTGTGCCAACCTCTCTACTTGTCTGAACCACCTCAACAACCCCACCTCAGCCCTCTGGATAATAGTTTTGGTAATCCCATTATTACAACCTAGGATTTCAAATGGCCTGGCCAAAGGAAGATTTAGATAAATTAACTGTTAATTGGGAATTCTTAAAGGTCTCAAACAGAGCTTTAAGTCTAAGTAGGTGTTGATCCCAAGTATCAGACACCACAACAATATCATCTAGGTATGCTGCCGTGCCTTCAAGTCCTTTAATAGCCTGATGGATGAGTTTCTGGAATGAAGAGGGGGAATTTTTCATTCCGAAGGGGGTAACTGTATACTGATAATGACCTCCTGGAATCACGAAGGCAGAGATTTCCTTCGCCTTATCTGTCAAAGGTACCTGATAGTAACCTTTAAGGAGATCTAATTTGGACACAAAAGTAGCCTTACCCACAAAGTCAATTACGTCATCCAGACGAGGAAGAGGGTAAGCATCTGTGATTGTGACCTCGTTCACTTTACGGTAGTCTGTGCACATACGAAACCCTCCATCAGCCTTTTTTACTAGGATGCACGGTGAAGCCCATGGACTAGATGACTCCTCCACTAAACCATGTTCTAACAAGAAGTCTACTTCCTGCTGAAGTAGCCTTTGCTTTTCAGGATTAGCTCTGTAGGGGGAGAGTTTAATTGGTTTAGATTTTCCCACATCTACATCATGGTAACCTAACGTACATTTTTTCGGCACATCCGAAAAAATATTAGGATATGACTGTAGAAGCTCAGTTAAATTGGTTGCTTGTATTTCAGATAATCCATCCATTAACGGGCTAGGATCCTTGAGGAGGACAGAATTTGAAAGTTTAGTATTAATTTCAGAGATAGAGTGCAAAGAGTCAGAGTCGTCCTCAGAGGTAGAGGACAGAGTCATTACTGGGACTTTATCTGGTGTATGAAAGGCCTTGATTTGATTAATGTGGTAAGTTTTTGTTTTTGAGGTCTTATCAATGGGAGCTACCACATAATTTAAATCAGATAATCTACTTACAATCTGCATAGGTCCCGTATATCTAGCTTTCAAGGTGTGGCCAGGTATAGGTTCCTGCACCAACACCTTGTCTCCTGGATGGAAGGAGCGGAATTGTGCACTTTTGTCATACCTCTGTTTCATCTTACTTTGAGCTATCTTTAGGTTAGCCGTGGCTAACTCACGTGCCACCTGCAACCTTGAAGACGGGTTGTAGAGTGCTGAGCTTACGTCTTCTCCCATCCATCCTTCTTTGAGCACCCGAAGAGGACCTCGTACATTGTGCCCAAAGATCAGCTCAAACGGACTATACCCTGTAGACTCTTGCACCGTCTCTCGTACTGAGAACAGCAACAACGGTAGAGATTCATCCCAATCTGTCGGAAAGTGCATGCAAAAACTTCTCATCATTGTTTTTAATGTTTGGTGGAATCTTTCCAAGGCGCCTTGGGACTGAGGATGATAGGCAGTGGATAAGTTGTGAATTATCCCTAACCTAGTTAATACTTCCCTAAATGCTTTGGCAGTGAAGTTAGTACCTTGATCACTTTGTATAGTTTTAGGAATGCCAAAACAAGAAATGAATTTTGTTAAAGCTTTGAGAATAGCTTTAGTATTGATACTACGCATTGGGATCGCTTCAGGATATCTGGTTACTTTATCCATAATTGTAAATAAATACTGATTTCCAGACTTTGACTTAGGTAGTGGACCTACACAATCTATAATTAAATCTGCAAAAGGTTCTCCATCAGCAGGTATGGGTTGGAGAGGTGCAGGTTTAATGGAATGTCCAGGTTTTCCAACTTGCTGACATTCTCGACAACACCTAATATGATTCTTCACATCTTTCTTTAATTTTGGCCAATAAAATTCTTTTGTGATTCTATACAAGGTTTTTGTAATTCCTAAGTGACCTCCTGATGACGTATTATGAGCTATATTTAATATCTGAGGTCTATACTTGGTTGGAACCACTAACCTGTCGTATAATTGCCGGCCCTCTTTCTCCTTACCAGTCTCAGTGCAAACCAAATAATCATTTTTAACTTCATACTTGACTGGATGACCCCAAGAGGATTTACCCATGGCTGCCTGAAAAGCGAATTTTAAAGAAGGATCCTTTCGTTGTTCCTCCCGGAAGGACAGTCCCTCGGGCATGGAAACAGAGACATCTGGCAATCCTGCAACCTGGGAATAGGAAGGCTTGATCGGGGTCTGTTCACTTGATTTACGAGACTCCGGCCGGTGTGTCTCATAAAACAACGTGGCTATTCCGAGATCGGAGTCGTCCAAGGATAGGTCAACATTCTCCCCAGACAACCCTTGGGATGTTGCCCGAGTTATGGCCAACACTGGAGAAGCATTAATCATTATAGGTTCAGGACACGAAGTAACAGTAGTAATGTTATTACCCAGTAATAACATGGCATTTTTCATGGGAAATCCTTTTGAGATACCTACAGTCAAGTACCCAGTGTAATATTTGCACTGTACATAAATTTTATGCAAAGGAACTGAATATATAGCTCCTCCATAGGCTTCCAATAAAACTGAGGAATTCAAGGAAGTATTCTCTGAAAGGGGTAATATTCCTTCTCTGACAAGTGAGCAATATGCTCCAGTATCTCTAAAGGTATTTACTTTAGTTGGTTCTGAGTTTTCCTGAAGGGAAATAAGACTTTCGCAATAATAAGGGGCCATACCTTTTTCTACTTCTCTAGGGGACATGTTACTAGGGATATTAGAGATTTTCCCGATGGGTTGAGGTTTTTGGGGGCAGTTGGAACTGATGTGACCTACTTTATTGCACCTGAAGCAGACGACAGGCTTGCCCTTTACTCCCTGATGACGTTGCAAGTGGTGTCGTTCTGGCTGGTGCCTCTCTGGATATTGTTGTCGAGATGCTCCATAAGTAGTTTGCCTCTCCGCAGGGGGACCATATGTTGAGAAGCGTGGCTCACCAGGTGACTTGGTTGGATGACGTAGACGCTCTCCCTCCGGCTGGCACTTCATTCTCCAATGTTGTCGATCTCTGCTCACGCCAGACTGTTGAAAAGAGAGACGGGACCGCTCGGACAAGGAGCGGTTCGTTTCGAAGGTATCAGCCAACCTGGCCGCCTCCAATGCAGTGGTTAAGTCACGATCCTGCAGAAAGACACGAACCTCTGGTCCCACAGACTCCAGCAGGTTATCAATCAGAATAAGCTGCACCAGCTCCTCAAAGTTAGAGACACCACTCGCTTTATACCAGCTGGTAAAAGCTTTGGTTTGCTGTCTCACAAAGTCCACCAGGGATTGACCAAGCTGCCGCCTGTTCAATTTGAAGGTCTTACGATATTTAGCTGGGATACACGTATATGCTCCCAACACTGTGGTCTTCACTACTTGATAATCAGAGAATTCAGCGTCAGTTAATACCGACGTAAATTCCTGTGCCTTACCCAATAATGCTGTATGAACCAACGCTGCCCAGTGCTGTTCCGGCCACCTCAAGGCTCGAGCCTGATTTTCGAAGCTTTCGAAAAATTGCTCTGGTTCGGCCTCATTGAAGCGGGGAACAAGCTGTACTGCTTTTTGTAAACTGAAATCGTTTACAGAATGCGAAAACTGCCTCCTTTCTCTTTCCCTATCAAATTCTTCCCTTGCGAATGCTCTCTGTTCCCTAGTTTGCTCCAGCGTGATTTTTGCCAGCTCAAGTGCCAACGACGCTGATTCACCTCGAGACAACCCAGCTGCACCATACTGACCATTTTGCTCCGTAGGTGTATCATCTTCCTCATGCGAGAACATAAGAGTTTTTTCCCTAGCTCCCGTAGAGGGAGGAGTTTGATGTGCCATCTCTTCTTCAATAAGTATGTCAGCAATAAGTGAACGCAGTTGCGCAGCTGTGAGAGTGCGTTTATAGGGAATGCCAATGGAACGAGCAATTTGCCAACAACGCTGTAGGGACAATTTAGGTAGGTTATGCAAAGTATATGCCGACACCAGGCGTCTGACTCGTCTAGGTGGCATAAGTTATTCGCTATGCACAGTACGAATACCCCAACGTAACACGTTAATTTGCAGAACACGCTTAGCTATGCACAGTACGATTGCAGAATACGCATACAAGCAAAGCCGACTGTACACAAGATTGACCGTAGCGAAGCGAGCACACTGAACAAGCTAGTAGCGAGCTGTTGAACGATCACCCAATAGCAAGGCTGATCATAAGCAACTGACACGCAAAATTTGTAAAGCGAAGCGAAACAGCAAGCTACACAATGTTCCTGCTACAAGCTTCACCCTAAGCTCAACCGTTTCTCTAAGTCCAGCTCTCGGACAGGCTACCCATATTACAACCTAGGATTTCAAATGGCCTGTTATCCCAGGTGTAATGGGAGCAAATAAACACAGTAGAAAAAGTTTAGACTTATTATTATCCTTCACCAATTTAGAACAGCAATATGTACACTATGTACAGTGATAAATATAGTGCACTCCACGGAAAGCAAGGCAGAAATAGAAGCCACAAGATAGCAGACCGTGCTTCAACCAGCTCTAGAATGGGAATGACAAGGGCAGACAGGAGAGCGGTATCCACATAACCTCTGCGATTGTCAATCCCACCTTCTTATTGGCTAGAACCTGGTCACTAGTTGAACGATGGGGCCCCATCATCAACTCTTAGCAACCTGGTTCGCTGGTTGGGGGAGATAGCCTGTAAATGAGGGTGTGTCCATGCGCCGAATAAAGGTTACGTACTCTTTGCATGCCACACCCATAATTTCTTCTAATTTCTAAACTACTAATTCTCTGCATTATATTCACACCACACATTTCCCTCAGACATGACATCTCCATTGCTTCCAGCATTCTCCTTGTTGCAACATTCACCACCTGTGTTTCACACCCATATAAGAGCATTGGTATAACTATACTCTCATACATTCCCCTCTTTGCTTCCATAGACAAAGCTCTATGTCTCCACAGACTCCACTCACCTTTTTCATCTCATCAATTCTATGATTCACCTCATCTTTCATAGACCCATCTGCTGACACGTCCACTCCTAAATATCTGAATACATTCATCTCCTCCATACTTTCTCCCTCCAATCTGATATCCAATCTTTCGTCACCTATTATTTTTTTTGTTGTTATCCTCATCATCTTACTCTTTCCTACATTCACTTTTAATTTTCTTCTTTTACATACCCTTCCAAACTCGTCCACCAACCTCTGCAACTTCTCTTCAGAATCTCCTAAAAGCACAGTGTCATCAGCAAAGAGCAATTGTGACAGCTCCCACTTTGTGTTAGATTCTTTTTCTTTTAACCCAACACCTCTTGCCAACACCCGAGTATTCACTTCTCTTACAGTCCCATCTATAAATATATTGAACAACCATGGTGCCATCACACATCCTTGTCTAAGGCCTACTTTTACTGGGAAATAGTCTTTCTCTTTCCTACATACTCTAACCTGAGCCTCACTATCCTCATAAAAACTTTTCACTGCTTTCAGTAACCTACCTCCTATTCCATACATTTGCAGCATCTGCCACATTGTTCCCCGATCCACCTTGTCATACGCCTTTTCCAAATCCATAAATGCCGCAAAAACCTCTTTACCCTTATCTATATACTCTTCGCCTATATGTTTCACTGTAAACACTTGGTCTACACACCCTCTACCTTTCCCAAAGCCTCCTTGTTCATCTGCTATCCTACTCTCCGTCTTACTCTTAATCCTTTCACTTTACCATACACTTTACCAGGTATATTCAACAGCTTTATTACCCTATAATTTTTGCGCTCTTTTTGTCCCCTTTCCCCTTTCCCTTAAATTGTTGGGAGAGAAACTGTAGAATTTCCAAGAATTGTAGTTTTAATTTTAGTTTTAGTTCATCTCTCTCTCTCTCTCTCTCTCTCTCTCTCTCTCTCTCTCTCTCTCTCTCTCTCTCTCTCTCTCTCTCTCTCTCTCTCTCTCTTTCTCTCTCACTGTAGAATTAACTCTAACATCCTGACCGGAGAGTAGGAGGTGATGGGAAGGGCGACAGACTGATGGGTCATTACGACTTACGTTTAATTTGGAAATGGGTAGCCAGAGAAATGGACGACTGGTCTGATGTCTTTTGGGTCAAGTGCGGGTTTTTGTGTTTTATATAAGAAGGGAAGGAAGAGAAAGAAAGGGGAACAGACAGAAGGAAGATAAAGGATAGAAGAATAGGGGAAGGAGAAATCTCGAAGTTGAAGGGACAGAGTGAAACAAGCAGAGGAAGAGTGGAGAGAAACAAAGGAAGGTAAAGTGGGATGAAGAAGGTAGCGGAGGACGAAGTACATAGTTCAGAATATGTTAAAATGTATTACCAAAATACGGAGGCAATTATATCTGTAATAGTTTGCCCACCACCCAAGCCATCATGAGTACAGCACCGCTTTCTGATTATTATTATTATTATTATTATTATTATTATTATTATTATTATTATTATTATTATTATTATTATTATTAATTATTATTATTATTATTTTTATTACTATTATTATTATTATTATTATTATTATTATTATTATTATTATTATAATTATCATTATTATTATTATAGGTAGTGGGCTGGTAGACAGCATCCACCCAGGGAGGTACTACCATCCTTCTAAATGAATGTGGAAACACAAGCCTGTAATTGTTTTGCATGATGGTAGGATTGCTGGTGTCATTTTTTGTCTCATAAACTTGCAAGGTTGCAGGTATGTCTTGCTACTTCTACTTACACTTAGGTCACAATACACATGCATGTACAAGCATATATATACTAACCCCTCTGGGTTTTCTTCAATTTTCTTCCTAGTTCTTGTTCTTGTTTATTTCTGCTTATCTCCATGGGGAAGTGGAACAGAATTCTTCCTCCGTAAGCTATGAGTGTCGTAGGAGGCGACTACATATCAGGAGCAATGGGCTAGTAACCCTTTCTCCTGTATAAATTACTAAAAAGAAGAAAATGAAGACCTTTATAAAACGGAGATGTTTGAATGTGCGAGGATGTAGTGCAGATGATAAGAAAGAAGTGATTGCATGAAATGAAAGGAAGTTGGATGTCCTGGCCCTAAGTGAAACAAAGCTGAAGGGGGTAGGTGAGTTTCAGTGGGAAGAAATAAATGGGATTATGTCAGGAGTATCTGAGAGAGTTAGAGATAAGGAAGGGGTAGCAATAATGTTTAAGGATCAGTTATGGAGAGAGAAAAAGGAATATAAATGTATAAATTCAAGGATTATGTGGATTAAAATAAGGGTGGCTTTTGAAAAGTGGGTCATAATAAGTGTGTATGTACCTGGAGAAGAGAGAAGTGTAGAGAAGAGAGAGAGGTTTTGGGAGATGTTAAGCGAGTTTGTAGGAACTTTTGAGCCAAGTGACAGAGTAAATGTGGTAGGGAACCTAAATGCTAAAGTAGGAGAAACATTTATAGAGGGTGTGGTAGGTACGTTTGGGGTGCCAGATGTAAATGATAATGGGAGCTCTTTGATTTAACTTTGTATAGAAAGGGGTTTGGTTAAAGATAACACATATTTTAAGAAAAAGAGGATAAATATGTATACAAGATACGATGTAGGGCGAAACGACAGTAGTTTGTTGGATTACTTATTGGTAGATAAAAGATTGTTGGGTAGACTTCAGGATGTACATGTTTACAGAGGGGCCACAGATATATCAGATCATTTTTTAGTTGTAGCTACAGTGAGAGTAAAAGGTAGATGGGATACAAGAAAAATGGAAGCAGCAAGTAAGAGAGAAGTGAAGGTTTATAAACTAAAGGAGGAGGCAGTTAGGGCAAGATATAAACAACTGCTGGAGGACAGATGGACTAGTGAGAATACAAGCAATGGGGTAGAAGATGTATGGGGTAAGTGTTCAGCAGAAGTTTGTAGTTACATGAAAGTGGGTGCAGGATAGAAAAAGAGTTATTGGTGGAATTTTGATGTAAAGAGAGTAATAAGATAGAAAAAGCTAGCATATGAGAGATTTTTACAAAGTAGAAGTGATGCAAGGAGGGAGGAGTACATGGAGAGAAAAAGAGGTTAAAATGAGAGAGTGGGTGAGATGCTATCAACAAATTTTGTTGAAAATAAGAGAAAGTTTTGGAGTGAAATTAATAAGTTGAGAAAGCCTAGGGAAAATATGGATTTGTTAGTTAAAAATAGGAGAGGAGAGTTATTAAATGGAGACTTAGATGTATCGGGAAGATGGAAATGATATTTTGAGGAATTGTTAAATGTTGATGAAGATAGGGAAGCTGTGATTTCGTGTATAGGACAAGGAGGAACAACATCTTATAGGAGTGAGGAAGAACCAGTTGTGAGTGTGGGGGAAGTTCATGAGGCAGTGGGTAGAATGAAAAGGAATGAAGCAACTGGGATTGATGGGATAAGGATAGAAATGTTAAAAGCAGGAGGTTTTGGAGTGGTTAGTGTTTTTATTCAATAAATGTATGGAAGAGGGTAAGGTACCTAGAGACTGGCAGAGAGCGTGCATAGTTCCTTAGTATAAAGGCAAAGGGGACAAAAGAGAGTGCAAAAATTATAGGGGAATAAGTCTGTTGAGCACATCTTGTAAAGTGTATGGTAGAGCTATTATTGATAGAATTATGAGTAAGACGGAGAGTAGGATAGGAGATGAGCAAGGAGGCTTCAGGAAAGGTAGGGGGTGTGTGGACCAAGTGTTTGCAGTGAAACATGTAGGTGAACAGTATTTAGATAAGGGTAAAGAGGTTTTTGTGGCATTCATGGATATGGGAAAAGCATATGGTAGGGTAGATCGGGTGCAATGTGGCCGTTGTTGCAAATGTATGGAATAGGAGGTAGGTGATTGAAAGCAGTGAAAAGTTTTTACGAGGATATTTAGGCTCAGGTTAGAGAATGTAGGCGAGAGAGGGATTATTTCCCAGTAAAAGTAGGCCTTAGACAGGGATGTGTGATGCCACCATGGTTGTTCAATATATTTATAGGTGGAGTAGTAAGAGAAGTGAATGCTCGGGTGTTGCCAATAGGTGTGGGGTTAAAAGATAAAGAATCTAACACAATCTACACAGTTGTTCCTTACTGACGACACTGTGCTCTTGGGAGATTCTGAAGAGAAGTTGCAGAGGTTGGTGGATGAGTAAGGTAGGGTATGTAAAAGAAGGAAGTTAAAAGTGAATATAGGAAAGAGTAAGGTGATGAGAATAATAAAAAAAATAGGTGAAGGAACATTGGATATCAGATTGAAGGGAGAGAGTATGGAGGAGGTGAATGTGTTCAGATATTTCGGAGTGGACGTGTCAGCAGATGGGTCGATGAAAGATGAGGTGAATCATAGAATTAACGAGGGTACACTGAGGAGTTTTTGGAGACAAAGAACTTTATCCATGAAAGCAAAGAGGGAAATGTATGAGAGTATAGTTATACCAACACTCTTGAATGGGTGTGAGGCATGGATGATGAATGTTGCAACAAGGAGAAGGCTGGAAGCAGTGGAGATGTCATGTCTGAGGGAAATGTGTGTGAATATAATACAGAGAATCCGTAGGTTGGGGATTAGGAGAAGGTGTGGGATTACCAAAACTATTATCCAGAGGGCTGAACATAAGAACATAAGAACATAAGAATGTAGGAACACTGCAGAAGGCCTACTGGCCCATACGAGGCAGGTCCTTATCAAAACGACCTTATCAAAAAACCCTGGAAGGGTTATTGAGATGGCTTGGACATGTAGAGAGGTTGGAACCAAATAGAATGACTTCGAGAGTATACAATTCTATAGTGGAGGGAAGGCGGGGTAGGGGTCAGCCTAGGAAAGGTTGGTGGGAGTGGGTAAAGGAGGTTTTCTGTGCGAGGGGCTTGGGCTTCCAGCAAGCGTGCGTGAGCGTGTTTGACAGCAGAGAATTGAGACAAATGGTTTTCAGGACTTGACGTGCTGTTGGAGTGTAAGCAAGGTAACATTTATGGAGGGATTCAGGAAAACCGGCAGGCCGGACTTGAGTCCTGGAGATGGGAAGTACAGTGCCTGCACTCTGAAGAAGGAGTGTTAATGTTGCAGTTGTATAACTGTAGTGTAAGCATACCTCTGGCAAGACAGTGATGGAGTGAATGATGACGAAAGTTTTTCTTTTTCGGGCCACCCTGCCTTGGTGGGAAACGGCCGATGTTTCTTCTGGAGAGTTTATCTGGAGAGAGTTCCGGGGGTCAACGCCCCCGCGGCCCGGTCTGTGACCAGGCCTCCTTAGGTCAGTGTCCCAGGATGCGACCCACACCAGTCGACTAACACCCAGGTACCCATTTTACTGATGGGGAACATAGACAACAGGTGGAAAGAAACACGTCCAATGCTTCTACTCTGGCTGGGAATCGAACCCAGGCCCTCACCGTGTGAAGCGAGAGCGTTAACCACCAGGCCACCAGAGCCCAATGTGTTAACAAAAAATTATTATTTTTATTGCTATTATTATTATTATCATTATTACAGTACAGAATCCTTTATCCGAAATTCCAAAATCCGAAAATCTCCAAAATCCGAGTTTTTCGAGTTGTCTTGACGCGCCACAAACGAATCATTCAGCACAAGACGTGGTGGAGGCTCGATCCTATGTCTGTTGAGCCCAGACAGACGAGCTTCATATTCGTAGTAGCACCAATTTATTGTTAGCAGCAATTAATCATTAATTACCGCGTGTTTTGTGCTGTGTGTTGTGAAGATATTGTTGAGAATGTAGAACAAGCCTATGAGTAATTATGAAAAAATAGGAGGAAGTATTTATGTTTATCTTTATCACAGAAAGTCAAGTTGTTGGAAAAAATTGAGAGCGTGTACGTGTGAATCATCAGACTGTGGTGTCTGGTCTTGGAACAACTATTATCTACCAACTAAAGAAACGGAAGGACAAATTGTTGGAGTTCTACGATGAGAGTGATGAACAGAAGTTAATGAGAAATAGAAAAACATTGCATAGAGGGAAAAATAAAGATCTCCATCGTGTACTGACGAAGTGAACTCGTCAGCGACGGAGGGAACTTATACTGTTTAAGGGAATGTGGATCATGAAATAAGCAAAAATCTATCATGACATACTGAAAACTGAAGGTAACTGAATATTCAGCAACTGGTTACAAAACTTTAAGAACAGATAAGGAATTAAATATTTAAAGATTAGTAGTGATAAATCATCTGCTAATCATGAAGCAGCAGAGAAATTCATTGATGTGTTTAACAAGACTGTTGCTGATGAAATTCTGACAGCAGAATAAATCTACAATGGTGATGAGACATCGGTGTTCTGGCATTTTTGCCCCGGAAAAACACTGACTATAACTGATGAGGGAGTTCTTACAGAGGTTAAGGATGCCAGACAGATTCACCGTATTGGGATGTGCTAAGGCAGCAGGAACATATAAGTGTAAATTTGCTGTGGTAGACAAAAGCCTGCGTCGTCGCTGTTTTAAAGTTGTGAATACCTCACCAGTCAATAATTATACTAACAAAAGGGCATGGATCACCAGGGACATCTTTTCTGATTGGTTTCACAAACATTTTGTACCAGAAGCTCGTGTCTAGTGCATGGAAGCTGGACTGGATGCCAAGTGCAAGATTTTGTTATTCCTTGATAATTGTTCTGCTCCTTCTGTAGCTTAACTTCTCACCAAAGATCATTTTTATTGCGTGTACTTTTCCCAAAAAGTGACGTCCTTAATTCGGCCATGTGACCAAGGCATCCTTAGATCAATGAAGACTAAATATAAAGACAATTTTTTGAACAGCATGCTGGCAGCAGTGAACAGAGGCGTGGGTGTGAACGACTTCAAAAAAAGTTTAATCTGAAGGATGCCGTATATGCAGCTGCCAGTGCATGGAATCGTGTAACTAAAGGCGCCTTTGCATATGAGTGATGATGATGGACAAATTATGAGTTTGAAGGATCCGCATATCTGGTGAGAAAAAGATGGTTTCAGACCTCCTTGCATATGCAAAAAGTACACCTTCAGAGTTCTTCAATAACCTGGAGGAAGTGGATATGGAAGAAGTTCTTAACATCGATCATGACGCTCCAGTTGTTTATTCCGTGACCGATGGTGAAAGAGCTAAAATGGTTCTGAATCAAAGTAATCCTGATGATGATAGTGATGATAAAGATGACATTGTTAATACAGTGGAAAAGCTACCAATAGATAAATAACATGGTGAAAATGTGTGATGGACTTATTGAAGGACTAGAAAAAGGTGTATTTTAACAGAACAAGAAATCATGTCAGTGTATAAAATCAAAGAGAGACTGCTGCCACAAATGCTATTGTTATTGAGGCAGATGACACTGGAAAAAAAAACGTTAATAAAAAAAAGTCATCTAACACAGTGCTTCCTCAACCCTAGAGCATCCGCTTCCAGGTCCCTCAACTGCTTCTGCTGTTCCTCCTCAGAGTGATGTCATCGATGATACAAACTCTCCCTCAAGTTTCTTAGACCTACCTGGCGTACTTGTAGTGTCTGGGCTGCTTTTATCTTCTTTTTTGTAAGCAGTGATCATGTTTTCTGGTACAGTACCCGTACAGTACAGTACAGTGTTTAGACTTGGGTCCCATCCCCAAGCTATCCCATTTTATAGGTGCAAATATTCAAATATTCCAAAATCCGAAAAAATCAGAAATCCGAAATACTTCCGGTCCCAAGCATTTCGGATAAAGGATTCTGTACTATTATTATTAGTGTCAGGGAGACGCGTCTGGGAAACTGGAGATAATCGTTTTTGATCCAGTGGAGGTTAGCTTCAGTTGCTTGGATCAAGAACCTTTCACCGTCATCAAAACACTTCCTTGAGAGGGTTCTATGATGTATGGGTTAATGAGAGGTTTAAAGCTTATCTACTTCACTATGATCATTAAGATTGCACGTGACCTCCTCACCACCAGATATGAATATTTTAACCATTAGAATAGGGATTAAAGTAAAATCTCATCGTATATATATATATATATATATATATATATATATATATATATATATATATATATATATATATATATATATATATATATATATATATATATATATAAGAAATGTAATTGCTAAATCTTTTAAAGTTGCTAGAAATACTTTTTACGATCCAAAAAGGGACAACCAGCCTTATTCAACTAAAATTATGTTGGTTCTCCCTTACCATGAAAACTTGGTTGATATGCCTTCTCTTCTTAAGACTTTTAATATTAAAGTTGTATTCAAAAATCTTGATACAGTAAAAAAACTTTTGATAAAGAATTCCCCCCAAAATGCTGATGGATGTGTCTATAAGATTCCTTGTAAAATTTGCGATAAAGTTTATTACGGTCAAACTGGTAAAAATCTCGAACTAAGATTAAAACAACATAAATATAGCATTAGAACTGGACAAGATTCCAATGCTCTATTTATTCATGTAAGAGATTTTAACCATCCAATTGATTTTCAAAAAGTCCATGGTCGACAGGAATATAATTGAATCTTGTTTCATAAAAAGCAGTTTTGACAATAATATGAATATTTCCTTTGGTTTATATAAATTAGATCCATTTATAATTAATAGAATTTGGGAAGAATTTAATAATACACTGGACAAATAATAATTTTTAAAATTTCTTGGGTAGAATAGTTTGTGGGTGAGTTGTGCAAAGGACCTATCCAAGTTGGGTCGGCGCGCGTCAGGTGTTTAACCATTGTGGGATCTGATAGTGAGGTGCTGGCCAGACCCCTTATATAGCTTCCTTGGATGCTTTACTTTCATAGTTCCTTGATAATGTGAGTAGTCACGAAAGCGCTTGGAATTTCTCTATTCTTTCAGAGTGGTTGTTTTGCATATATATATATATATATATATATATATATATATATATATATATATATATATATATATATATATATATATATATATATATATATATATATATATATATATATATATATATATGTGTGTGTGTGTGTGTGTGTGTGTGTGTGTGTGTGTGTGTGTGTGTGTGTGTGTGTGTGTGTGTGTGTGTGTGTGTGTGTGTGTATGTATGCTGGCGGCTCTACAATGAAACGAAATTAATAATTAATGATAATGAGACAATAATAATGCGAGAGATTAGTAATGCAAACTCATTTGCGACAATCTATTTAGAGATCAAGAAGCTGATAACTAATTATTATAATAGAATGCAGCATCCCAGACCTTGCTTATTGCATCCCCGTCACGCCCTCATGGTATCCCCGTCACGCCCTCATGGTATCCCCGTCACGCCCTCATGGTATCCCCGTCACGCCCTCATAGTATCCCCGTCACGCCCTCATGGTATCCCCGTCACGCCCTCATGGTATCCCCGTCACGCCCTCATGGCATCCCAGTCACGCCCTCATGGTATCCCCGTCACGCCCTCATGGCATCCCCGTCACGCCCTCATGGTATCCCCGTCACGCCCTCATGGTATTCCCGTCACGCCCTCATGGTATCCCCTTCACGCCCTCATGGTATCCCCGTCACGCCCTCATGGTATCCCCATCACGCCCTCATGGCATCCCAGTCACGCCCTCATGGTATCCCCGTCACGTCCTCATGGCATCCCCGTCACGCCCTCATGGTATCCCCGTCACGCCCTCATGGTATCCCCGTCACGCCCTCATGGTATCCCCGTCACGCCCTCATGGTATCCCCGTCACGCCCTCATGGTATCCCCGTCACGCCCTCATGGTATCCCCGTCACGCCCTCATGGTATCCCCGTCACGCCCTCATGGTATTCCCGTCACGCCTTCATGGTATCCCCGTCACGCCCTCATGGTATCCCCGTCACGCCCTCATGGCATCCCAGTCACGCCCTCATGGTATCCCCGTCACGCCCTCATGGTATTCCCGTCACGCCCTCATGGTATCCCCTTCACGCCCTCATGGTATCCCCGTCACGCCCTCATGGTATCCCCGTCACGCCCTCATGGCATCCCCGTCACGCTCTCAGAGTACCCCCGTCACGCCCTCATGGTATCCCCGTCACGCCCTCATGGTATCCCCGTCACGCCCTCATGGTATCCCCGTCACGCCCTCATGGTATCCCCGTCACGCCCTCATGGCATCCCCGTCACGCTCTCATGGCATCCCCGTCACGCCCTCATGGTATCCCCGTCACGCCCTCATGGCATCCCCGTCACGCCCTCATGGTATCCCCGTCACGCCCTCATGGTATCCCCGTCACGCCCTCATGGTATCCCCGTCACGCCCTCATGGTATCCCCGTCACGCCCTCATGATATCCCCGGCACGCCCTCATGGTATCCCCGTCACGCCCTCATGGTATCCCCGTCACGCCCTCATGGTATCCCCGTCACGCCCTCATGGTATCCCCGTCACGCCCTCATGGTATCACCGTCACGCCCTCATGGTATCCCCGTCACGCCCTCATGGTATCCCCGTCACGCCCTCATGGCATCACCGTCACGCCCTCATGGTATCCCCGTTACGCCCTCATGGCATCCCCGTCACGCCCTCATGGTATCCCCGTCACGCCCTCATGGTATCCCTGTCACGCCCTCATGGTATCCCCGTCACGCCCTCATGGTATCCCCGTCACGCCCTCATGGTATCCCCGTCACGCCCTCATGGTATCCCCGTCACGCCCTCATGATAATATATCAAAACTTGCAATGAATCAGGTGAAGGCTGTGCTGGCCCAAAATCATAATAACAATAATAATAATAATAATAATAATAATAATAATAATAATAATAATAATAATAATAATAATAATAATAATAATAATAATAACGGTATTTCTTAAGAAGTCCCCTAGCCCCCTCTTCCAACAAGACTGCCATCTCTAGTCCCTCCCCCTCCTTCAACAACCTTCTGGGTGAAGGACTAGTGATCCAACTAACTGGAGCTACCTTCCCCTTTCTTCCAATCAAACCTGATGATCTCCCAGTCCCTAGGGGTTATAACAACAAATAGGACCTAGGATGAGCTGGACAACAGAGACGTAATGAGTGTCACGTCTCGTCAGCAGAAGACTGTGGCAGGAGATGAAGGAACACAGGAGGAGACCAACTTCGTCGAGTCCATCAGCTCGGGCAGAAGTTCAAGCACTTCAACGAAGTCGTCGATAATTGGAACAAGGTTCGGTGAGAGGATTATCTGGTGTGGTTCAGGAGCATCACTCGGGCGCCTTGAAGCCCTGCAAGGAAACACAACCCTAGTATCCAGGTCTTATAGTGTCTATAACAAATATATTAGGGAAACGACACGGAGGTACAGTTATATGGACCTTCATTGATGGCTTTTCGCCCACTCAATAGACTTGATCAAGTCACAACAGGTTCAATTTGCTCTATAAGAGTATTCATTTCCAAAGCATCTTCCAGGTATAAGATGAGAATCGTCGGTATTAACCATGGTAGAAGACTTGTCTCCACTAGAAGGAGCGACCACTGACCAGGTGACCTAGACTCTCGCTCGCCAAGAATAATGTCATCAGAATATTTGCTTCCAAAGAGAGATGCTAAAGAGCTCTTAATCCAAGGAACGGAGACTACTATCCTATTCCCGTAGCCCTCTGTGACCTCTGGGTATTTAGCGTCTTCCCATTAATTAAATAATTTAATATTAGTAACCAAAGAGAGTTATTAACTTGTGTCAACACTACAAATTAAATATGATTTATTTTCATCAGGGACTTTTTCTAGCATACGACCCACAACACGACACAACTGATAAGTAGATGTGACAGGGGCAGCAGGTGTGGCAGGGGCAGCAGGTGTGGTAGGGGCAGTAGGTGAGGCAGGTGTGGCAGGGTCAGCAGGTGTGGTAGGGGCAGCAGGTGTGACACAGGCAGCAGATATGGCAGGGGCAGCAGGCGTGGTAGGGGCAGCAGGTGTGACAGAGGCAGCAGGTGTGGCAGGGGCAGCATGTGTGGCAAGGGCAGCAGATGTGGCAGGTGTAGCAGGTGTGGCAGTGGCAGTAGGTGTTGCAGGGGGAGCAGATGTGGCAGAAGCAGGTGTGGAAGGGGCAGCAGGTGCTGCAGGTGTAGCAGGTGTGGCAGGGGCAGCAGGCGTGGTAGGTGCAGCAGGTATGGCAGATGCAGCAGGTGTGGCAAGGGCAGCAGGTGGGACAGGGACAGCAAGTGTGGCAGGGGAAGCAGGTGTAGCAGGGGCAGCAGGTGTGGTAGGGGCAGCAGGTGTGACAGAGGCAGCAGGCGTGGCAGGGGCACAATGTGTAGCAAGGGCAGCAGATGTGGCAGGTGTAGCAGGTGTGGCAGGGGCAGCAGGTGTGGAAGGGGAAGCAGATGTGGCAGGGGGCAGCAGGTGTGGAAGGGGCAGCAGGTGCGGCAGGTGTAGCAGGTGTGGCAGGGGTACCAGGTGTAGCAGGAGCAGCAGGTGTGGCAGGTGCAGCAGGTTTGGCAGGGGAGTAGGTAAATATACATACATATATTTATATATATATATATATATTATATATATATATATATATATATATATATATATATATATATATATATATATATATATATATATATATATATATATATATATATACATACATATATATGCAAACCAACCACAGGGGGAGTTGAATGATGGCTCTAGACCTTTCGTGATGGAATCAACACATCATCAAGAGAAACTCCCAACAGATTCGCTCAGATGAACGCATTTGTTATAACCCCCTTCAGGTATAGCGAATCACCATGAAAAAACTATGCGGCCCCTTGAAGGGGCTTCCCTTGTCGTTGGTGAAGGGTTTCTTGAGCCGAGAAATCTGACCTCCTCTCCCCTTCCTGAGTCTAAATAACCCACACCCCTCGCCATCTTCTAACTTAATAATATATTTCCCCTATCGTGAAATCCAACTCAAAGATGAAAGAAAAGGGAATCACTGTCCACCCTGTCTTAGCTTCCCTTCTATGGACGGTGCTGTGATGACTATTACTCAGCACCTGATGAAAAATAAACATCCCAGGTCATGTCGAGTGAGGCTCCACTTGCCACTCCAGGTTCCTGGAGTGGCAAATGGAGGTGGACAACCTACGACATTTTTTACGTTTCGTTCGCCGCCATTTTTTGCTGGAAGGCAATTACACTGCTTTTGTCTAAACAGATGATTTTCCTTAGCTTTTGTCGGTCAATTATAGAGGTTCCATCCTGGTGTTGTGTGCCAGGTAGGGTAGGAGGTGGTTATCAGGGAACAGTAGCAGTATCAGTCACAGCGAAGGTAGCTGTCGTTCAGGGTGGGTATGTGCTCTTCCATTTATACCTTATTTTGATGATGAATGACATTATATTTGCATCCACCTAAGAGACTATGTAAAAACATTTAATTAGTCATTGCCTTACTAATCTTAAGTTAGTCTTAAGTTTGCCAAAATGCTTTGCATATAAAGGGACTTTCTGCATGCACATCTGAATGTCATCCACCTCTGTACAAACATCGTATCATGCTAAAATAAAGAATCTAATCTAATCTACAAACTCTGCTGGACCCCCAGTGAGTCTAACACCATTTACCGACCTCCGCTTGAACATACACTCTCCTCAAAACCTGGAACTGCTTGCGAGCAATCACTTATTTCCTGAACCCGGTACCAGCATTGTTTCTATCCTTTCTTGGACCTCTGACCATGATCATACTGCACGCTTTTCCCATAACGCAACGACGTCCATTAGACAAAATCGCTTTTGGTCATGTGCCTAGAAACCTCAACAAACATTCGACGACATTGATACGATAACTTAAATATCCTCGTTCACATTCCAAGAAGCACGCCACCTGGAAACCTATCCCTCTACAAGAAATATTTAAAACAAATATAGACATCACATTCCCTACACTGAAGAGTACTGCAAAACACAAGTGCAGTATATCATACTGATCCATTCTTCTATTGCTCTCCTTGTCTTAACTGCGGCGATACACGCCTCTTGGATTCTCATCGATGCCTCGTTTTTCTCCTGGAAAGCGAGATCGAATGTTTGAAGGAGAAAGAGGTTTTCTCCTTCAAGAAAACACCACGTCGTTCTTACACCAAAGTTGCCTGGCAATCTCACAACCAAATGATGACTGCCACAGTTACTCCAGTGTTTAATCCTTCCCATGCTCCCCATCCGACATAATCCTCTCCAGTTGTTCCTTCAGCACCTGCATCATAACCTCAGAGACCTAAAAAAAAAAAAACTCGCTTTATTTTTTTTTTTTTTACTTTTCAGATATACTGCCTCAAACTTTGACACTTCCTACATCAATAACAGTTGCAGAAATCCGTGCACTTCCACGTCCATCCTCTCCCTACCATTCCCGGATGTAACTAATCAGTTTTGTCCTTACATATCCTCCATCTCAAGAGACAACTAACCCCTCGCAACTCATTTTTTTCCTCAGCAACTGTCGGTATCTCTACTCCAGCTTCTTTATTATCCTCTGTCACCTCTTACACCACAAGACACTTGATGCCACACTAACATTTATCGAAGAGACAAAGTCAGAATGAACAACACTCAAACGTTGTGTTTGACTGTTGACTCCAGCAATACATGACTTTCATCAGTATACAAAACCAGTAATTTTGATACTCAACATTCTGCTTCACAACTCTTACACTCTTAACTGTCAGACACTTTATTCTAGTAATATGAGACTACTGTACACACATCCCTGCTTAATATCATAAATATCTCTACCACCCCACATCAACTTTTCTATCTACCCTAACCCTTAACTACCACTTATCACTTTATACTTTTCTGTTACTGATAAACAGTATTAACAGTATTGCAATGGCATCTGAAAGATTACAGGGGGAATCGGGGAGAATTTTAAATAAATA
The DNA here is from genome assembly GCF_038502225.1 of Cherax quadricarinatus. Classification (NCBI taxonomy): domain Eukaryota; kingdom Metazoa; phylum Arthropoda; class Malacostraca; order Decapoda; family Parastacidae; genus Cherax; species Cherax quadricarinatus. Next base: position 74,516,730 of record NC_091292.1, read on the forward strand.
TTCCCCAGTTTTTTCTGGTATGTATTTATTAACGAGAAGTTAAACTAAACTACGTAAGTAGCATTTCTTATCTCCAGCTGTGTTCTTTTACAGTCACTCGACCTTTATCCCGATGCATATTACAAAGTAAGTGTACTTCTAATGCAGTGTGATATTCGGCATTCTTGAATTTTCGTTCGTACTCCACCTTGTTTCCTGTATCTATTTAGCTAAGTGGTACACGGTCTGTTCTTTGTGTCTCTCTTCCTGACATACAAGCTTTAATTACATCACTACCTACGTCGCTCCCGTTACTGGGCAATTTGAACTCTCATTACTTACTCTGGGATGGGTCGCATTGTAATTTGAAGAGACCAGTTAATCTTTTCTCACCCCGCTACTTATAAAAGCTTTTAACACTGGTATTCCAATATTGACTACGTATATTCTCGCACATATAGAGCTTTCTATCTCCTCGCCGTCTATAGATCTAGAGTTCGATTGGACGGTAATAAATAATTTCTACGACAGTGATCATTTCCCTATTCTCATTACTTCCCGCTCTTATATCCGACCTCCTCGCTGATTACAGTGCCAATATGGATATACAGACTGGGTGTTGCATGCTGTACATACCTCTTTCCAGGGTATTCTCTTGATTCCTTCTCTACAGGTGAGTTGTTCAACCCTTCACCACGTTTGTTTTTTTTCTGCACAATACTTGCCATTCCCAGAAATGTGTTCCTTGATGATGTCCCGAGTGTCCTCGCGATGTTCATTTGCAATGATCTTCGCGGGAACACTATCGTTACAACTGTACTATACACCACATCTCAGCTTAAAAACAGGTTACAGCGCACTCACATCGAGTCATGCTAGATATACTTGTTGGCGTGTTTACGTGTTCACTGTAAAGGCCACTGCCTATGTGTGCGCAGTCTGGGAAAAAAAATACAGAAGCTACTAGACAAGTACTTGCCAGACCCTTACTTACCACTTACCACTGCCTGCGATACCGAAGCAGACTTTGTCGAAGTTGCCGAAATGACTGTGTTTGGGTACCTCATTCATGAGTGATAATCATACCCCAGGTCTCTATGACCCATTGAGATTTAGTAGGTCGCAACTCAGAACTTAAATGAATGTCAACGTGACCAGAACTGAAACAGCAAAGTATAAAAAGATTAAAGGCACAATGTTGTGTTGTGTTATGTCGCCATATTTTAATGATGTATAATTAAATACAATTTTTTTGTAACTGCAAACCTCCAACTTAAAAAGAATTATATATATTTTTTTTGCAGATGCTTGCTTTATGATGAAATTCACATTTCGTATGATACATGAAGATTCTGAAGGAATTTGGAAGTTTAGTGCAAAGGTGCCATCAGTGTCGAGTCGGCAAACATGTTTTCTGAGGGAATTTAAGATTTCAATATAGATTTGGTCAGCGCCGGAGTTGGTGGCAATACTGCCTTAACCCGCACTCTTCCAACCCTCCCCCCACCTCTAGTACTTCTCCACCTCCAGTACATCACTCCTTCCCTTCCAAAGCACACCAGCCTACCTCCACAATTTTCCCCTCTCTCCCTACCACCAGGACACTGACGTACCACAACCCTTTCTTCCCCTACTACATACTCCTGCTTCGCTTCATCTTCCCTCCCTTCCTCTCCACCTCCAAAACGCCCTAAGCTTTCCTCCATCATCCTCCTTGTCTCCAGTACTCACTCGCCTACGTACTTACCTGTTTATGGTTGCAGGGGTCGATTCACAGCTTCTGGTACCACCTCATCGTTGATCGCTACTAGGTCCACTCTCTCCCTGCTCCATGAGCTTTATCGTATCTCTTCTTAAACCTATGTATGGATCCTGCCTCCACTACATCACTCTCCAGATTCTTCTACTTCCTGACAACTCTATGTCTGAAGAAAAACTTCCTAACATCCCTTAGCTTCTTCTCGTAGGCCGTACCCCGTAGCTCTGGGACAAGTCTTGTTGCAAACATTTGCACTTATTCTAATTTCTTGACGTGCTTGACCAGGTGTGGGTTCCATACTGGCGATGCATACTTCAATATGGGCCTGACGTGCATAGTGTAGTGTCTTGAACGATTCCTTGTTAAGGTGTCGAGACTCTATTCTTAGGTTTGCCAGGCACCCATATGCTGCAGCAGTTATTTGGTTGATGTGCGACACAGGAGAAATGTTCGGTATTATATTCACTCCAAGATCCTTTTCCTTGAGTAAAGTTTGCAGTCTTTGTCCCCCTAGCCTATACTCTGTCTACGGTCTTCTTTGACCTTCCCCAATCTTCATGACTTGCCCTTCGTTAGGTTAAACTCCAAAAGCCAGTTGTTGGACTGGGCTTGCAGCCTGTCCAGATCCCTTTGTAGTTCTACTTGATCCTCATCCACTTGAATTCTCCGCATTAGCTTCACGTCATCTGCAAACAGGGACAACTCTGACTCTATCCCTTCCGTCATGTCATTCACATATACTAGAAGCACCAGCGACCCTAGGACTGACCCTTGTGGAACCCCATTTGTCACAGCACCCACTATGACACCTCGTCACGGGCCATCACTCATTGTTTCCTTCCTGTCAGATATTCTCTGATCCACTGCAGTGCCTTTCCTGTTATGTGTGCCTGCTCCTCTAGCCTTCTCTCTCTCTCTCTCTCTCTCTCTCTCTCTTTTACACAAGGTCTGACAAGGTTAGGTTAAGGTTCCCTAGCTTTATTGACAAGCTATTTACAGGTTAAGAATTCCTAACTTTATTGGCAAGCTAAGAGCTGTTACCTACATCAGCTCATTTGAAAGCATTTTTATTGTTATGAGACATACAAGTAGGGAACAGGATGAAGTTGGAGCCATCTGCGGGCCAGCATTTTCATCTGATCAACTGACTTTATCTCGTTGACATTATTATGCTGTACGAATGTGTTCCATACTCGAGTCATCCTGGGTATATATGATCTCAGATGGAGTGATGTTCTGGAGAAGGGTACAGCCAGAGTGAAGTTGCTGCTTTCTGCCCGTCTTGTGGTATAGAAGCTTGCTTCACGCTGTCCTCGAAGTGGATCCAAGTGTGGTACTTTGACAATATTGGCCTTGTGCATAACAGTAAGGCCACCACATCCCTCCTGTGTTGAAGGCTCTGCTGAAATGACAGATCTATCCAGGATGGGTCCAGGCGAGAGATGAGACGTCTTGCTCTGTTCTCTACTCTGTCAAGCAGTCGCAGATGAGAGGGGGGGAAGGCAAACCAAGAAAGTGGAGCATACTCAAGGTGTGAGCGTACTTGTGCCTCGTACAAAATCTTGCAACCCCTACTGTCAAGCAGATGCGAGATACGGCGAAGTGCTGTAAGCTTCCAGTAAGCTTCCTGTCTCTCTCTCTCTCTCTCTCTCTCTCTCTCTCTCTCTCTCTCTCTCTCTCTCTCTCTCTCTCTCTCTCTCTCTCTCTCTCCTGCTTTACGTCTGTCGCCTTGTCGTAAAACTCCAGCTGGTTTGTGACGCAGGATTTTCCCTCCCTGAAAACGTGCTGGTTATCGTGCATAAACTCATTCCTTTCTAGGTGCTCCACCAGTCTTTTCCTGATAAACTTCTCCATGAGTCTGCATATTATACATGTCTGTGACACTGGTACTTGGCTGTCTCCTTTCTCCAGTACACCTTCAGTACATCCTCGCCCGCATCTAACACCGCCTCTCTGTGTCCCCACCTCCAGTACACTCTGGCTTCCCTTCACCATCACCCCCCCCACCTCTTCTCCTCAGCATCTCCACCTCTACTATCTCCCCCAACTCCCCACATCCAGTATACCCCTACCAACATCGAACCCCCCATCATTACTACCCATCTTAACAACCCCCCCGGCCCTACCCCCCACACAGCATCTCAACCCCCATTCCCCCCGCAGCATCTCCGCCCCCTACCCCCCCCCCCCCCCCCCCCCCCCCGCAGCATCTCCGCCCCCTCCCCCCCCCCGCAGCATCTCCGCCCCCTCCCCGATATCGGTTCTGGATATCTTTATACAGCACATGACGCATTATTTTTCACGCTATTTTTTCCTCCCTAAACCAAAGGCAAAACAATGCACCTGTGTTACTAGGGATTGATTGATGATCGAGCGTATCAGGGATTGATTGATTGATCATATAAGAGATTAACTGATCGAGCGTATGATGGATTGATTGTCGAGAGTATGAGGGATTGATTGACTGATTGAGAGTATGAGAGATTGATTGTTTGAGCTTATGAGGGATTGGTGGACTGACTGATAGAACGAGTAATGAAGTAGGTCTTTGATTGAATGAGTGGATGAGTGAGTGAGTGGTTCCTGGAGTGAACGAGTGGATGAGTGAGTGGTTCCTTGAGTGAACGAGTGCATGAGTGAGTGATTCCTGGAGTGAACGAGTGGATGAGTGAGTGGTTCCTTCAGTGAACGTGTGAGTAAGTGAGCGATTCCTTCACTGAACGTGTGGGTGAGTGGTTCCTTCAGTGAACGTGTGGGTGAGTGAGTGGTTCTGTAAAGAGAGAAATAAAGAAAGGAATAAGGAAAGCAAACAGGGATTATGAGGCTAAGGTCGCAAGGGATTCAAAGACTAACCCAAAAGGGTTCTTTCAGATATACAGAAGTAAGATTAGGGACAAGATAAGCCCACTTAAGAGTAACTCTGGTCAGATCACTGACAGTGATAAGGATATGTGTGAAATTCCCTTACCTTGCCCTCCCATCCTCCCTTACCCTGCCCTCCCATCCTCCCTTACCTTGCCCTCCCATCCTCCCTTACCTTGCCCTCCCATCCTCCCTTACCCTGCCCTCCCATCCTCCCTTACCCTGCCCTCCCATCCTCCCTAACCATGCCCTCCCATCCTCCCTAACCCTGCCCTCCCATCCTCCCTTACCCTGCCCTCCCATCCTCCCAAACCCTGCCCTCCCATCCTCCCTAACCCTGCCCTCCCATCCTCCCTAACCCTGCCCTCCAATTCTCCCTAACCCTGCTCTCCCATCCTCCCTTACCCTGCCCTCCCATCCGCCATTACCCTGCCCTCCCATCCTCCCTTACCCTGCCCTCTCATCCTCCCTAACCCTGCCCTCCCATCCTCCCTAACCCTACCCTCCCATCCTCCCTAGCCCTACCCTCCCATCCTCCCTAATCATGCCCTCCCATCCTCCCATCCTCCAATAATCTGCCATCCCATCCTCCCTTACCCTGCCCTCCCATCCTCCCTTACCCTGCCCTCCCATCCTCCCTTACCTTGCCCTCCCATCCTCCCTAACCATGCCCTCCCATCCTCCCTTACCCTGCTCTCCCATCCTCCCTTACCCTGCCCTCCCATCCTCCCTTACCCTGCCCTCCCATCCTCCCTTACCCTGCCCTCCCATCCTCCCTTACCCGGCCCTCCCATCCTCCGTTACCCTGCCCTCCCATCCTCCCTTACCCTGCCCTCCCATCCTCCCTTACCCTGCCCTCCCATCCTCCCTTACCCTGCACTCCCATCCTCCCTTACCCTGCCCTCCCATCCTCCTTTACCCTGCCATCCCATCCTCCCTTACCCTGCTCTCCCATCCTCCCTTACCTTGACCTCCCATCCTCCCTAACCATGCCCTCCCATCCTCCCTTACTCTGCCCTCCCATCCTCCCTTGCCCTGCCCTCCCATTCTTCCTTACCCTGCCCTCCCATTCTTCCTTACCCTGCCCTCCCATACTCCCTTACCATGCCCTCCCATCCTCCCTTACTCTGCCCTCCCATCCTCCCTTACCCTGCCCTCCCATCCTCCCTTGCCCTGCCCTCCCATTCTACCTTACCCTGCCCTCCCATTCTACCTTTCCCTGCCCTCACATGCTCCCTTACCCTGCCCTCCCATCCTCCCTTACCCTGCCCTCCCATTCTCCCTTACCCTGCCCTCCCATCCTACCTTACCCTGCCCTCCCATCCTCCCTTACCCTGTCCTCCCATCCTCCCTTACCCTGCCCTCCCATCCTCCCTTACCCTGCCCTCCCATCCTCCCTTACCCTGCCCTCCCATTCTCCCTTACCCTGCCCTCCCATCCTCCCTTGCCCTGCCCTCCCATTCTTCCTTACCCTGCCCTCCCATTCTCCCTTACCCTGCCCTCCCATCCTCCCTTACCCTGCCCTCCCATCCTCCCTTACCCTGACCTCCCATCCTCCCTTACCCTGCCCTCCCATCCTCCCTTACCCTGCCCTCCCATCCTCCCTTACCCTGCCCTCCCATCCTCCCTTACCCAGCCCTACCATCCTCCCTTACCCTGCCCTCCCATCCTCCCTTACCCTGCCCTCCCATCCTCCCTTACCCTGCCCTCCCATCCTCCCTTACCCTGCCGTACCATCCTCCCTTACCCTGCCCTCCCATTCTCCCTTACCCTGCCCTCCCATTCTCCCTTTCCCTGCCCTCCCATTCTTCCTTACCCTGCCCTCCCATTCTCCCTTACCCTGCCCTCCCATTCTCCCTTACCCTGCCCTCCCATCCTCCCTTACCCTGCCCTCCCATCCTCCCTTACCCTGCCCTCCCATCCTCCCTTACCCTGCCCTCCCATCCTCCCTTACCCTGCCCTCCCATCCTCCCTTACCCTGCCCTCCGCTCCTCCCTTACCCTGCCCGCCCATCCTCCGTTACCCTGCCCTCCCATCCTCCGTTACCCTGCGCTCCCATCCTCCCTTACCCTGCCGTACCATCCTCCCTTACCCTTCCCTCCCATCCTCCCTTACCCTGCCCTCCCATCCTCCCTTACCCTGCTCTCCTCTCCTCCCTTACCCTGCCCTCCCATCCTCCTTTACCCTGCTCTCCTCTCCTCCCTTACCCTGCCCTCCCATCCTCCCTTACCCTGCCCTCCCATCCTCCCTTACCCTGCCCTCCCATCCTCCTTTACCCTGCTCTCCTCTCCTCCCTTACCCTGCCCTCCCATCCTCCATTACCCTGCACTACACTCCTCCCTTACCCTGCCCTCCCATCCTCCTTTACCCTGCTCTCCTCTCCTCCCTTACCCTGCCCTCCCATCCTCCCTTACCCTGCCCTCCCATCCTCCCTTACCCTGCCCTCCCATCCTCCCTTACCCTGCCGTACCATCCTCCCTTACCCTTCCCTCCCATCCTCCCTTACCCTGCCCTCCCATCCTCCCTTACCCTGCTCTCCTCTCCTCCCTTACCCTGCCCTCCCATCCTCCTTTACCCTGCTCTCCTCTCCTCCCTTACCCTGCCCTCCCATCCTCCCTTACCCTGCTCTCCTCTCCTCCCTTACCCTGCCCTCCCATCCTCCCTTACCCTGCTCTCCTCTCCTCCCTTACCCTGCCCTCCCATCCTCCCTCACCCTGCTCTCCTCTCCTCCCTTACCCTGCCCTCCCATCCTCCCTTATCCTGCCCTCCCATCCTCCCTTACCCTGCTCTCCCATCCTCCCTTACCTTGCCCTCCCATCCTCCTTTACCCTGCTCTCCTCTCCTCCCTTACCCTGCCCTCTCATCCTCCCTTACCCAGCCCTCCCATCCTCCCTTACCCTGCTCTCCCATCCTCCCTTACCTTGCCCTCCCATCCTCCTTTACCCTGCTCTCCTCTCCTCCCTTACCCTGCCCTCCCATCCTCCCTTACCCTGCCCTCCCATCCTCCCTTACCCTGCCCTCCCATCCTCCCTTACCCTGCCCTCCCATCCTCCCTTACCCTGCCCTCCCATCCAGTGATGCACATCAATAAGGGTACTTATGTAGGTTACGTGAGGCAGGAGAGTATTAGGACAGCCTCCAGGAACCTGACTTATCTCATAGTTATGTCATAGTCATGTCATACAATCAGGTCATACAGTCATGTTGTACGGTCATACTTGTCACACCTGTCATACCTGTCAGCACCTTTCAAGGCAGGTGAAATTGCTGACCTAGAAAATGTACAGAGAACCTTCACGGCGCGCATAACGGAGATAAAACACCTCAATTACTGGGAGCGCTTGAGGTTCCTGAACCTGTATTCCCTGGAACGCAGGCGGGAGAGATACATGATTATATACACCTGGAAAATTCTAGAGGGACTAGTACCGAACTTGCACACGAAAATCACTCACTACGAAAGCAAAAGACTTGGCAGACGATGCACCATCCCCCCAATGAAAAGCAGGGGTGTCACTAGCACGTTAAGAGACCATACAATAAGTGTCAGGGGCCCGAGACTGTTCAACTGCCTCCCAGCATACATAAGGGGGATTACCAACAGACCCCTGGCAGTCTTCAAGCTGGCACTGGACAAGCACCTAAAGTCGGTTCCTGACCAGCCGGGCTGTGGCTCGTACGTTGGTTTGCGTGCAGCCAGCAGCAACAGCCTGGTTGATCAGGCTCTGATCCACCAGGAGGCCTGGTCACAGACCGGGCCGCGGGGGCGTTGACCCCCGGAACTCTCTCCAGGTAAATTCCAGGTAAACTCCATACAGTCATGTTATACAGTCATGCTTGTCACACCATACAGTCATGCTATACAGTCATGTTAGTCATATAGTCATGCAAGTTATGTCACACAGTCACGTCATGGAACATGTGCCACCACCACCACCACCACTACCACCACTACTACCACCACCGCCACACTACCACCACCACGACCACCACCACCACCACGACCACCACCACGACCACCACCACCACCACGACCACCACCACCACCACCACCACCACCACCACCACCACCACCACCACCACCACCACCACTAACACCACCACCACCACCACCACCACAACCACCACCACCACCACCACCACCACCACCACCACCACCACCACCACCACCACTAACACCACCACCACCACCACCACCACCACCACCACCACCACCACCACCACCACCACCACCACCACCACCACCACCACCACCACCACTAACACCACCACCACCACCACCACCACCATCACCATCACCACCACCACCACCATCACCACCACCACCACCACCACCACCACCACCATCACCACCACCACCACCACCACCACCACCACCACCACCACCACCGCCACGGAGATCGTACTTGACAAAGCACATGTTGGCAATATGGAAAATGTCCTAAGGTTTACAACTAGACTAGTTTCAGAACCGTAAAGAAAGTTCCAAGGAAGTGAACCTAACGCCACCTTGGAAGAGACTGACTTGAATGGAAAGAAAAGAGACGTTGATGAACAAAGTCTAACTGGGACGACGTTGGTTCTGTGTCAAGTCCTACACAGAGGAACATCATCCGAAGACAAGCTTCTTTTACAGCGACTTTTATTCATCATTATCAGAAGAACGTTATTTTGGATCCGACTTAGGAAGACATGGTTGTAGAAAATGTATAAAGTGCTAAGAGAAACGGACAAGGATGGGGGGGGAAGGGAAGACAGTTTAAAATATGAGAATTAGGAATAACAGAAGGGGAAAAAATGACAACTCGGGAAAGAAGCCATAGAAAAGTTAAGATGTCTTTGTTTTAGGAGCTGGTGGTGGTTAAACTTTATGCACAGTTTCAAGCAAAAGTGTGACAAAACCAAGGAAAAAGGAAATAATTAATACCAGTAGGTATAGTTCGAGTGGATGGACCAGAAACTGTGATTCGACTCTCAGTAAGTACAAATAGCTTAGTACATACCAGCACACACGTACATATATACACACATAAACACAATTATACACAGAGATACATACACATGCATATGTCGAGCAGGATTCCACAAGGGTCAGTCCTAGGGCAGGTGCCGGAAGGGATAGTCAGAGGTGTTCCTGTTCGCAGACAACATGAAACTAATGAGAATAATATAAGCAGACGAGAATCAGGAAGGACTACAAAGGGATCTGAAGGGGCTGCAACCCTGGTCCTACAAATGATTCCTGGAGTTTAAACCCACCAAGTGCAAAGTTGTGATTCTTCAGGTAGGACAAAGAAGATCGCAGACAGAGTACAGGCTCAGGGGTTAAAGACTGCAAGCCTCACTCAAGGAGAAGGATCTTAGGGTGAGCATCATACTGAGCACATACACTAAGGCGCACATCAACCAAATATAATAGACCCCCGGTTTTCATAATTAATTCGTTCCAGAAGGTTGACTGACATCCGAAATGGCCGAAAACCGAAGTAAAATTTCCCTTAAAAAAATAATGTAAATCCAATTAATCCGTTTCAGACACCCAAAAATATTAACAAAAAAATACATTTTATAGAGAATAACTATAGTTTTACATACAGAAAACAATGAGAAATAAATATAAATTACTAAATTTAATGATAAATGAACATTACATACCTTTATTGAAGACTCTTGTTGGTGAGTAGTATTTATTTGTAGTCCCAGGCGGACTACATCCCAGGTGTATACCTACCAGGTACATACACTGCAGCCTACAGCCATATTATTACCATCGAAATACCATGTTCACTGAGTTTAATCGTTTCTAACAACTATCTTTAGATTTCATCATAAACAAAGGGAGAAGTAATGAATAATTCATGCAGAGAATTGTGAACAAAAGCTTATATATTAAGGGCTGTTACTGAGCCAACGAGGATTCATACAGTTTTCTCTAACGCTGGACCAGAGAAAACGTAATGTTTCCCTTCCACCGCATATAAACATTGTATGTGTATGTGCTATGTAACGTTTTTTTTTCATAATTTTGAAGAAAATATCATAGATGGATTAATGAAAATGTCTATAATAACGTAAAATAAGACATTTAATGTGGTGCCCAAGAGTGAGTCACGAACTTATGAGCAGCCCAGACAGACGCGTCTGGTACCAAGAGGGGCCAAGAGGGGATGTACGAAACCCTATACCCGTGGGTGCTGTATAGCCCTTGTGGATTTGCGCTTCTTTTTTATTATAATAATATACCTGTGGGCAAATTTCACCGAAAAACGTGCTCAAAATCAGAATTGTACAATTCCCGCACCGGCCGAAAACCAGGGTCCACTGTAACTGCTGCAGCATACAAGCACCTGGTAAACCTATGAAGAGCATTTCGACATCTTAGTAAGGAGTCATTCATGACACTGTACACCATGTATGTCAGCCCCATATTGGAGTATGCAGCACCAGTGTGGAACCCACACCTGGTCAAGCCCGTCAAGAAATCAGAGAAAGTGCAATGGTTTGCAACAAGACTAGTGCCAGACTAAGTGGTATGTATAGAAGAGGTTAAGGGAACGCAACCTAATGACACTGGAGGACAGGGGGGATATGAAAACTACGTATAAAATACTGAGAGGAATTGACAAGGTGGACAGGAGCAGAATGTTGCAGAGATGGAACACCGGAACAATTGGGAACAACTGGAAGTTGAAACCTCAGGCAAATCAAGGATGTTATGAAGTATTTTTTCAGCCTTACAGGTGTCAGAAAGTGGAAAAATCTGGAGAGTGAAGTAGTTGAGTCAGGATCCATACTTAGCTTTAAGGAGATGTACGATAAGGCTATTAGAGCCAGGATCTTTAAGAGTGGATCTAGTACCGACCAACGAAGAGGCGAGGCCAGGAGCTGAGACTCGACTCCTGCAACCACACATAGGTGATTACACACACACACACACACAGTACAATTAGGTGAGTACACACACACACATACTTGACGACACTGGAGGGCAGGAGGGTTAAGAGAGACATGATAACGACATACAAAATACTGCGTGGAATAGACAAGGTGGACAGAGACAGGATGTTCCAGAGATGGGATACAGAAACAAGCAGTCACCATTGGAAGTTGAAGACCCAGATGAGTCAAAGGGATGTTAGGAGGTATTTCAGTCATAGAGTAGTGAGGTAGTGGAGGCAGGAACCATACATAGCGTTAAGATAAGGTATGATAAAGCTCATGGAGCCGGCAGAGAGAGGACCTAGTAGCACTCAGTGAAGAGGCGGGGCCATGAGCTGAGTCTCGACCCCTGCAACCACAATTAGGTGAGTACACACACACACACACACACACACACATACACACACACACACGCACACACACACACACACACACACACACACACACACACACACACACACACACACACACACACACACACACACACACACACACACACACACACACAATCTTCAAAAAAGGAGACAGACATGAAGCATTAAACTACAGACCAGTGTCACAGACATGTATAGTATGCAAAATCATGGAGAAGATTATCAGGAGAAGAGTGGTGGAACACCTAGAAAGGAATGATCTCATCAACAGCAGCCAACATGGTTTCAGGGACAGGAAATCCTGTGTCACAAACCTACTGGAGTTCTATGACATGGTGACAGCAGTAAGACAAGAGAGAGAGGGATGGGTGGATTGCATTTTCTTGGACTGTAAGAAGGCGTTTGACACAGTTCCACACAAGAGATTGGTGCAAAAACTGGAGGACCAAGCAGGGATAACAGGGAAGGCACTACAATGGATCAGGGAATACTTGTCAGGAAGACAGCAGCGAGTCATGGTACGTGGCGAGGTGTCAGAGTGGGCACCTGTGACCAGCGGGGTCCCGCAGGGGTCAGTCCTAGGACCAGTGCTGTTTCTGGTATTTGTGAACGACATGACGGAAGGAATAGACTCTGAGGTGTCCCTGTTTGCAGATGACGTGAAGTTGATGAGAAGAATTCACTCGATCGAAGACCAGGCAGAACTACAAAGGGATCTGGACAGGCTGCAGACCTGGTCCAGCAATTGGCTCCTGGAGTTCAATCCCACCAAGTGCAAAGTCATGAAGATTGGGGAAGGGCAAAGAAGACCGCAGACAGAGTACAGTCAGGGGGCCAGAGACTACAAACCTCTCTCAAGGAAAAAGATCTTGGGGTGAGTATAACACCAGGCACATCTCCTGAAGCGCACATCAACCAAATAACTGCTGCAGCATATGGGCGCCTGGCAAACCTCAGAACAGCATTCCGACATCTTAATAAGGAATCATTCAGGACCCTGTACACTGTGTATGTTAGGCCCATATTGGAGTATGCGGCACCAGTTTGGAACCCACACCTAGCCAAGCACGTGAAGAAACTAGAGAAAGTGCAAAGGTTTGCAACAAGACTAGTCCCAGAGCTAAGAGGTATGTCCTACGAGGAGAGGTTAAGGGAAATCAACCTGACGACACTGGAGGACAGGAGAGATAGGGGGGACATGATAACGACATACAAAATACTGAGAGGAATTGACAAGGTGGACAAAGACAGGATGTTCCAGAGATTGGACACAGTTGGAAGCTGAAGACACAGATGAATCACAGGGATGTTAGGAAGTATTTCTTCAGCCACAGAGTAGTCAGTAAGTGGAATAGTTTGGGAAGCGATGTAGTGGAGGCAGGATCCATACATAACTTTAAGCAGAGGTATGATAAAGCTCACGGTTCAGGGAGAGTGACCTAGTAGCGATCAGTGAAGAGGCGGGGCCAGGAGCTCGGTCTCGACCCCCGCAACCTCAACTAGGTGAGTACAACTAGGTGAGTACACACACACACACACACACACACACACACACACACACACACACACACACACACACACACACACACACACACACACACACACACACACGTCGGCAGTGACCCGACCACTATTATTCACCCCAAAACGACAAGGCAATTTTCCTGTGACAGAAATATATGGCATCTCGGAGAGCTCTCAGTTCCTCTGTATATACAATTGGTGTAGTTTTTTTTATTATTATTATTGATGTAATCAGGAGGGAAACGTTAATCTGCAGGTACCAGCGAAGTCTTAGAGCATCTGGGGAATGGGATGCACTCAGGTACCAGCGAAGTCTTACAGCATCTGGGGAATGGGATGCACTCAGGTACCAGCGAAGTCTTACAGCATCTGGGGAATGGGATGCACTCAGGTACCAGCGAAGTCTTACAGCATCTGGGGAATGGGATGCACTCAAGTACCAGCGAAGTCTTACAGCATCTGGGGAATGGGATGCACTCAGGTACCAGCGAAGTCTTACAGCATCTGGGGAATGGGATGCACTCAGGTACCAGCGAAGTCTTACAGCATCTGGGGAATGGGATGCACTCAGGTTCGATTCAAGGAAAGGAATGATAAATCCCCCTTCCCTTGAGGGAAGGAGAGTGTAGAGATTAATGGTGTTAAGGTTTAATATAGGAAGGTAGAGGAGAGGTGAGGAGGAGTGAGGATTGAGGTGTAGTGGGAGGGCAGCTTGGGTGAGGGCGGTGTAGAGGGGAGGGAACCCAGGTGGAAGATATACAGGGAAGGGAGTGGAATAGGAAGTGTAAACAGGGAGGCAGGTGAAGAGGTGAGGGGAAATATAGAGTGAAAATATAGGTGGTAGGTGTAGATGGAAGGGAGGTGAAGAGGGAAGGATGGTGTAGAGAGAAGGGAAGAAAATGTGTAGAAAATGGGAGGTGTAGAGAAAACATGATTGCCTCTTGATACACATTATGTATCATTTTCAGTGTACAAACGTGGCGCCATCATGCAGGAGTCGCCATCACAGCACAGTCGTCAGACACCATTTTGCTGTACAAGACGAAATTATGTTAGGTAAAAGAACAGTATGCGATACAAACAATACGTAACACAGCAAAATATATAAGAAACAGCGAAGTGAAAGAACAAGCACTGCAATAGGCCTATTGGTCGATGTTGTCAGCAGCAGCAGCAGCAGCAGCAGCAGCAGCAGCAGCAGCAGCAGCAGCAGCAGCAGCAGCAGCAGCAGCAGCAGCAGCAGTAGTAGCAGCAGCAGCAGCAGCAGCAGCAGCAGCAGCAGCAGCAGCAGCAGCAGTAGTAGTAGTAGTAGTAGTAGTAGTTTGAAAAAAGGTTAAATAAATACATGAGTGGGTGTGGGTGGATGTGAGTTGGACCTGCCTCGCATGGGCAAGTATGTCTACTGTTGTGCCCTTTCTTTCTTATATTCTTATGTTATTATGGGAATCAGATTAAGTAGTTGTCAACGTATACTATCATACGTCAGAGAATGTTCCAGAAGAGCCAGGACAGAAGGAACTCTAGACATATTTTTACATATTTACCTACTACTAACATATTTCACTACAATGCTCCATAAGAACTAAAAGAACTAAAACCCATAAATGAAATCGAAAGAAACCCAAAGTATTTCTTCTCCTATGCTAAATCAAAGTCGAGAACAACGTCCAGTATTGGGCCCCTACTTAAACAAGATGGGTCCTACACAGATGACAGCAAGGAAATGAGTGAGCTACTCAAGTCCCAATATGACTCAGTTTTTAGCAAGCCGCTAACCAGACTGAGAGTCGAAGATCAAAATGAATTTTTTATGAGAGAACCACAAAATTTGGTAAAGACAAGCCTATCCGATGTTATCCTGACGCCAAATGACTTCGAACAGGCGATAAATGACATGCCCATGCACTCTGCCCCAGGGCCAGACTCATGGAACTCTGTGTTCATCAAGAACTGCAAGAAGCCCCTATCACGAGCCTTTTCCATCTTATGGAGAGGGAGCATGGACACGGGGGTCGTCCCACAGTTACTAAAAACAACAGACATAGCCCCACTCCACAAAGGGGGCAGTAAAGTAATAGCAAAGAACTACAGACCGATAGCACTAACATCCCAAATCATAAAAATCTTTGAAAGGGTCTTAAGAAGCAAGATCACCACCCATCTAGAAACCCATCAGTTACACAACCCAGGGCAACATGGGTTTAGAACAGGTCGCTCCTGTCTGTCTCAACTATTGGATCACTACGACAAGGTCCTAGATGCACTAGAAGACAAAAAGAATGCAGATGTAATATATACAGACTTTGCAAAAGCCTTCGACAAGTGTGACCATGGCGTAATAGCACACAAAATGCGTGCTAAAGGAATAACAGGAAAAGTCGGTCGATGGATCTATAATTTCCTCACTAACAGAACACAGAGAGTAGTCGTCAACAGAGTAAAGTCCGAGGCAGCTACGGTGAAAAGCTCTGTTCCACAAGGCACAGTACTCGCTCCCATCTTGTTCCTCATCCTCATATCCGACATAGACAAGGATGTCAGCCACAGCACCGTGTCTTCCTTTGCAGATGACACCCGAATCTGCATGACAGTGTCTTCCATTGCAGACACTGCAAGGATCCAGGCGGACATCAACCAAATCTTTCAGTGGGCTGCAGAAAACAATATGAAGTTCAACGACGAGAAATTTCAATTACTCAGATATGGTAAACACCAGGAAATTAAAACTTCATCAGAGTACAAAACAAATTCTGACAACAAAATAGAGCGAAACACCAACGTCAAAGACCTGGGAGTGATCATGTCGGAGGATCTCACCTTCAAGGACCATAACATTGTATCAATCGCATCTGCTAGAAAAATGACAGGATGGATAATGAGAACCTTCAAAACTAGGGAGGCCAAGCCCATGATGACACTCTTCAGGTCACTTGTTCTATCTAGGCTGGAATATTGCTGCACAATAACAGCACCTTTCAAGGCAGGTGAAATTGCTGACCTAGAAAATGTACAGAGAACCTTCACGACGCGCATAACGGAGATAAAACACCTCAATTACTGGGAGCGCTTGAGGTTCCTGAACCTGTATTCCCTGGAACGCAGGCGGGAGAGATACATGATTATATACACCTGGAAAATCCTAGAGGGACTAGTACCGAACTTGCACACGAAAATCACTCACTACGAAAGCAAAAGACTTGGCAGACGATGCAACATCCCCCCAATGAAAAGCAGGGGTGTCACTAGCACGTTAAGAGACCATACAATAAGTGTCAGGGGCCCGAGACTGTTCAACTGCCTCCCAGCATACATAAGAGGGATTACCAACAGACCCCTGGCAGTCTTCAAGCTGGCACTGGACAAGCACCTAAAGTCAGTTCCTGATCAGCCGGGCTGTGGCTCGTACGTTGGTTTGCGTGCAGCCATCAGCAACAGCCTGGTTGATCAGGCTCTGATCCACCAGGAGGCCTGGTCACAGACCGGGCCGCGGGGGCGTTGACCCCCGGAACTCTCTCCAGGTAAACTCCAGGTAACAACTTCACTGTTTCTTAACATTAGGTCCCCAGAAACGATGGCATTCTACCTGACCCCTGTAGATTATTATAAGAAACTCACATATACAATATTATTAAAGTCGTCCTGCATACAGGTGTAGTTGTTGCAGGACCTAAGCCAACTTACTAATACTATGGAATCGCCCATATACGGCACTACCGAATGTGGAACGCAATCTCCAACGGGCGAAACTTGGGTTATGCCTGGAGAGGGTTTCGGGGGTCAACACCCCCGCGGCCCGGTCTGTGACCAGGCCTCCTGGTGGATCAGCGTCTGATCAACCAGACTGTTACTGTAGATGAATCTAGATGAATGGTTCAGAGAGGGTTGCGGGGGTGTTGACCCCCGAAACCCTCTCTGAACCATTCATCTACAAACCTGTCAGACACTGCAACTTCTTGGGATCTTAATACTTGGGAATTCTTCACTTGCCTAACCCTTGGGCACGACCTACTTCCACATTGGACAAATGTGACACCACCTACGTCTGCTGCCCCTCACCTGTCTGCGGTTTATAAGCTGCTTCTCCGCTCATATGCCGTATTCTATTCAAGATTGATGGACTGACCACATCGACTCAAGGCTGAGGGACTGATTACCTCATTCTCCTCCTGTTCTTCAAGTTTCTCATTTTTATGGACTGATGAAGCCACTGTGTGGCGAAACGTTTCCTCAATAAAGATACCCAACAGACTGCTACTGTTGACCGCATGTAGACTGATGTACGTACTACAGCCCGGCTGATCAGGTACTGACTTTAGATGCCTGTCCATCGCCTTCTTGAAGGCAGCCAGGGGTCTATTGGTAATCCCCCCTTATGTATGCTGGGAGGAAGCTGAACAGTCTTCAGCCCCTGACACTTATTGTGTTGTGTCTTAGCGTGCTCGTGGCGCCCCTACTTTCATTGGGTGGATGTTGCATCTCTTGCCCAGTCTTTTCCTTTCATAAGGAGTGATTTTCGTGTGTAAATTTGCGACTAACCCCTCTAGGATTTTCCAAGTGTATATTATCGTGTAGCTTTCTCGTCTGCATTTCAGTATTTTGTGTGTTTTTTTTATTTATGCGTGCCGTGAAAGTTCTCTGTACATTCTCCAGGTCTGCAATTTCGCCTGCCTTGAAGGGAGCCGTTAGTATACAGCAATATTCCAGCCTAGAGAAAACAAGCAATTTGAAGAGAACCATCATAGGCTTGGCTTTCCTAACTTTGAAGGTTCTCATTACCCATCATATCATTTTCTTAGCAGATGTGATAGAAACAGTGCTGTGATCCTTGAAAGTGACATCCTCTAACATTATCACTCCCAGGTCCTTCACACTAGTTTTTCGCTCTATTGTGTGGTTGGAATTTGTTTTATACTCCGATACGATTTTAATTTCCTCGACTTTTCCATATCTGAATAATTGAATTTTCTCTTCATTGAACTGCATGTTGTTTTCTTCCGCCCATTTAAAGATTTGGTTGATGTCCACTTGGAGTCTTTCAGTATCTTCGATGGATGACACCGTCATGCAAATTCGGGTGTCATCCGCAAAGGAAGACACGGTGCTGTGGCTTACATCTCTGCCTATGTCAGATATGAGGATAAGGAACAGGGTGGGGAATAGTACTGTGTCTTATGGAACAGAGCTTTTCATTGTAGCCGGCTTCAAAGATTTTTATGATACGGGACGCTAATGATATCTGAATGTAATTCTTTGCAATTGCTTTACTGCCACCCTTGTTGAGGGGCTCTATGTCTGTTGTTTTAGTAGCTGTGGAATGACCCTTGTGTCCATGCTCCCTCTCCATAGAATGCTGAAGGCTCGTGAAAAGGGTTTCTTGCAGTTCTTGATGAACACGGAGTTCCATGAGTCTGGGCCTGGGGCAGAGTACATGGGCATGTCATTTATTGCTTTTTCGAAGCCTTGCGGTGTTAGGATAATATTTTTGGATTGACCAGATTTTGAGTCTCGGTCATAAGAAATTCATTGAGATTTTCGACTCTTAGTCCGGTTAATGGGTCGTTAAACACTGAGTCATAATGGGACTTTAGTATCTCACTCACATCTTTGCTGTCATCTGTGGAAGTCCTATCATGTCTAAGCAGGGGTCCAATACTTAATGTTTTTGCCTTAGATTTGGTATAAGTAAAGAAATATTTTGATTTTTTCAATTTCATTGATGGCTTCAAGTTCTTCCTGAGTTTCTTATCTCCTGAATGATTCCTTAAGCTTAAATTCAATATCTGCTATTTTTCTAACCAGTGCCTCCCTTCGTATTTTAGATATGCTGGCCCTTTTCAGCAGCTCTGTGTTTTTTTTGCCGTTGCATCTTCTCTACCTCAGGTGCCACGATGTTAATTCTTTCTAGGCAAAGGTTCAGACCTGTGTTGCTTAGGGTATCTTCCCAACTTGTTTCATTTAGGACATGGTTGACTTCATCCCACTGTGTGTTTTTGTTATTGAAACTGAATTTGGTGAAGGCAACTTCGTAGCTGGCCACCTTTTGATGGTCAAGAGCCCTGCACGTGTATGTCTGTGCTTTTATTATGTTGTGATCTGAGTGTATTGTCTTTGTACTGTTATATTTCGTATCAGATCATCATTGTTGGCGAAGATGATGTCCAGTGTATTTTCCAGTCTTGTTGTCTCTATGTGCAGAGAACGCTGATCTAACGTTATCAGAGTCTCATGAGGACCCGTTACATAATGAGCAAATCAGAGATTTTGCATAACATCTTTACTTAAGACTGTGCACAGTTGACTCTACTAAATAACTGTCGAATTTGTACATTCCATTGCATGAATTATATAAGGTATTCTTATCGTGTTTGATGAGAGAACATTCATTTATGTTCCTTTCCATAATGGAACTGTTGGGTACAATGACCTGAGCTGCTACACAATGACCTGCTGGCACATGATTGTAAGTACTAACATAGTTAAAGATTGTATCTGACTCCTGAGCCGTCCTTACCGAGTACTGATGTTGGGCTCATCTAATTTCGAGTAGTTTACCTGTCTGCCTAATGTATGAAAGAAAGCATAATGTGCATGTGACCTTGTAAACACCACCAGTAATGTTGGATGGTACATTCTTAATCAACTTCTGCTTCACTATCCCGATGTTCTTGAAGACAATATTTATATTGAGCGTTTTTAATGCATCACACAGGCTGGCCATATACTCACTGTATGGCAAAACCAGTACGTATACTTTTCCTGGAAGATACTTCCCTAGGTTCAGTCCTATAGAAAGTCTTCTTGGCTGCCAACAATGTCTTCTCAACAAATTCCCTTGATATCTCAGTTTAGTGGTTATGCTGAATATTTTATTAATTTTATCATTCCCCTCCTATCAGTTGCTGTCTTGCAATATTGCATACCTCCTGAAGATGCAGGAGAGTGCGAAAGATCTTGAGCTAAAGATTTTCATCCCTACATGGCTTGTTCTGCATTGTTAAGATATATATGCAGAGTTACCAAAATTGTGATCCGGAGGGCTAAGGAGGGGTTACTGAGGTGGTCTGGACATTTAGAAAGACTTGGAGGCTGGTATAAATCTGTAGTGAAGGGCAGGCACACCTCTGGCAAGACGATGATGGAGCGATTGGCAGTGAAAGTGTTCCTACTTTTTTGGGGTCATCCTACCTTGGTGCGACACGGTTGGTGTGGTAAAAAAAATTAATTCAGGCGTGATAAAAACTTGTCAGTGCTAAGTAATAACTCATATGGGGACAGAAACACGGATTTAAAGTTGTCTGTATATTTCGACCCCCAACGAAAGTCCACTTCAGCAGTTTCAAAAATTAGAGAACATATTGAGAGGGTGCGTCCTCAGTAGTGCAGGTGAGTATGGAGCGCCGAGATGGAAGTCAGGTCAGGGAGCGAGTGGGTGTGATGCATCATGTCAGGGAGGGTAAGGGTGTGGTGTGTCTGGTCAAAGAGCGAATGTGTATGTGGTGTGTCAGGTCCTGAAGCAAGTGACTGCAACCAAACTTAAAATTTGACCAAGTCGATTCACTGCACTATGTAACTCCTAATTCCATGCTGGCGCTCTCACATAATTGTACTAACCTAATTGTGGTTGCATGGGTAGATTCATAGCTTCTGCCTCCACCTGTTCACTGGTCACTTCTAGGTCCACTCTCTCCCTGCTCCATGATCTTTGTCATACCTCTTCTTAAAACTTTGCATGGATCCTAACTCCACTACATCACTCTCCTCACTATTTCCTTTCCTGACAACTCTGTGACTGAAGAAATACTTCCTAACATCCTTGTGACTCATCTGAGTCTTCAGCTTCCAATTGTGACCCCTTGTTGCTATGTCCCATCTCTGGAACATCCTCTCTCTGTCAACATTGTCAATTCCTCTCGGTATTTTATTTGTCGTTATCATATCCCCCCCTTTCTTCTCCTCCAGTGTCATTAGATCGATTTCCCTTAACCTTTCTCTGTAGGACATGCTTCTTAGTTCTGAGAATAGTCTCTGCAAACATTTGCACTTTTTCTAATTTCTTGACGTGCTTGATCAGGTGTGAGTTCCAAACTGATGCTGCATACCTCGGTATGGGCCTGACGTATACTGTGTATAGAGTCCTGAACGATTCCTTACTGAGGTGTAGGAGTGCTCTTCCTAGGTTTGCTAGTCACCCATATGCTGTAGCAGTTATTTGATTGATGTGTACCTCAGGAGATGTGCTCGGTATTATGTTCACCTCAAGTTCCTTTTCCTTGAGTGATGTTTACAGTTTTTGAACCCCTAGACTGTACTCTGTTTGCAGTCTTATTTGCCCTTCTCCTTTCTTCATGACTTGGCACTTGGTGGGGTTAAACTCTAAGACTAAGGTCCTGGACCAGGCTTACAGCCTGTCCAGATCCCTTTGTAGTCCTCCCTGATCCTTGCCTGATTGAATTCTCTACATTAGCTTCACATTGTCTGCAAACAGGGACACTTCTGAGTATATCCCTTTATTCATGTATTTTGTTGTGTATATCCAAGTGGGGATCAATGATAAGGCTTTAGAGGCTTGTAACTTTATTTGGGTTCTTCTACACAGGTTGTGTGTTATAGCAGCCCAGGCCCGGAGGGCCATACCTGCTAGAGAGAGTGACCAAGTAAGACTTGTTGTCTGAGTGACGTTGGCTGCAAGAATGAGAACAGGGCAGGGTAGTGTGGGCTGAGCTTGGTAGGCTTACGGATGGCAGTACCAGCATGATGTGGAATATGAACCCAACTGGGCATACATCACTCGGCCACCTACCCATGAGTGTCCTCGACCATGAATGACTGAAAGAACTCTCTCTCAGGAACAGGGTACAGAACACAAAATAAAAACAAATATATACATGTAGACCTGGAGTTTACCTGGAGAGAGTTCCGGGGGTCAACGCCCCCGCGGCCCGGTCTGTGACCACGCCTCATGGTGGATCAGAGCCTCATCAACCAGGCTGTTGGTGCTGGCTGCACGCAAACCAACGTACGAGCCACAGCCCGGCTGATCAGGAACCGACTTTAGGTGCTTGTCCAGTGCCAGCTTGAAGACTGCCAGGGGTCTGTTGGTAATCCCCCTTATGTGTGCTGGGAGGCAGTTGAGCAGTCTCGGGCCCCTGACACTTATTGTATGGTCTCTTAACGTGCTAGTGACACCCCTGCTTTTCATTGGGGGGATGGTGCATCGTCTGCCAAGTCTTTTGCTTTCGTAGTGAGTGATTTTCGTGTGCAAGTTCGGTACTAGTCCCTCTAGGATTTTCCAGGTGTATATAATCATGTATCTCTCCCTCCTGCGTTCCAGGGAATACAGGTTTAGGAACCTCAAGCGCTCCCAGGTGTTTTATCTCCGTTATGCGCGCCGTGAAGGTTCTCTGTACATTTTCTAGGTCGGCAATTTCACCTGCCTTGAAAGGTGCTGTTAGTGTGCAGCAATATTCCAGCCTGGATAGAACAAGTGACCTGAAGAGTGTCATCATGGGCTTGGCCTCCCTAGTTTTGAAGGTTCTCATTATCCATCCTGTCATTTTTCTAGCAGATGCGATTGATACAATGTTATGGTCCTTGAAGGTGAGATCCTCCGACATGATCACTCCCAGGTCTTTGACGTTGGTGTTTCGCTCTATTTTGTGGCCAGAATTTGTTTTGTACTCTGATGAAGATTTAATTTCCTCATGTTTACCATATCTGAGTAATTGAAATTTCTCATCGTTGAACTTCATATTGTTTTCTGCAGCCCACTGAAAGATTTGGTTGATGTCCGCCTGGAGCCTTGCAGTGTCTGCAATGGAAGACATTGTCATGCAGATTCGGGTGTCATCTGCAAAGGAAGACACGGTGCTGTGGCTGACATCCTTGTCTATGTCGGATATGAGGATGAGGAACAAGATGGGAGCGAGTACTGTGCCTTGTGGAACAGAGCTTTTCACCGTAGCTGCCTCGGACTTTACTCTGTTAACGACTACTCTCTGTGTTCTGTTAGTGAGGAAATTATAGATCCATCGACCGACTTTTCCTGTTATTCCTTTAGCACGCATTTTGTGCGTTATTACGCCATGGTCACACTTGTCGAAGGCTTTTGCAAAGTCTGTATATATTACATCTGCATTCTTTTTGTCTTCTAGTGCATTTAGGACCTTGTCGTAGTGATCCAATAGTTGAGACAGACAGGAGCGACCTGTTCTAAACCCATGTTGCCCTGGGTTGTGTAACTGATGGGTTTCTAGATGGGTGGTGATCTTGCTTCTTAGGACCCTTTCAAAGATTTTTATGATATGGGATGTTAGTGCTATTGGTCTGTAGTTCTTTGCTGTTGCTTTACTGCCCCCTTTGTGGAGTGGGGCTATGTCTGTTGTTTTTAGTAACTGTGGGACGACCCCCGTGTCCATGCTCCCTCTCCATAGGATGGAAAAGGCTCGTGATAGGGGCTTCTTGCAGTTCTTGATGAACACAGAGTTCCATGAGTCTGGCCCTGGGGCAGAGTGCATGGGCATGTCATTTATCGCCTGTTCGAAGTCATTTGGCGTCAGGATAACATCGGATAGGCTTGCGTTAATCAAATTTTGTGGCTCTCTCATAAAAAATTCATTTTGATCTTCGACTCTCAGTCTGGTTAGCGGCTTGCTAAAAACTGAGTCATATTGGGACTTGAGTAGCTCACTCATTTCCTTGCTGTCATCTGTGTAGGACCCATCTTGTTTAAGTAGGGGCCCAATACTGGACGTTGTTCTCGATTTTGATTTGGCATAGGAGAAGAAATACTTTGGGTTTCTTTCGATTTCATTTATGGCTTTTAGTTCTTCCCGCGATTCCTGACTCCTAAAGGATTCTTTTAGCTTAAGTTCGATGCTTGCTATTTCTCTGACCAGTGTCTCTCTACGCATTTCAGATATATTGACCTCTTTTAGCCGCTCTGTTATTCTTTTCCGTCGCCTGTAAAGGGAGCGCCTGTCTCTTTCTATTTTACATCTACTCCTCCTTTTTCTTAGAGGGATAAGCCTTGTGCATACATCGAGTGCCACCGAGTTAATCTGTTCTAGGCATAAGTTGTGGGGGGGGGGAGAAAAAAATGGTTCTAAAACATTGTGGTCCAAGCTTTGGCGGGTATCATTGCACGCCTTCCTGTGTCTGGACAGATACTGCAACACAGGCGACATCGCTGCAGCAGAGCTATGATGTAACAGGGTACAGTCTCATCCGGAATGGTGAAGCAGTCATCATGGAGTAATTGCTGCAGGGTTCACTCTACATAGGGTACAACTTGCTGGTGTCCTCGAATAAGGCATTGTCAGTACTCGGCAACTGGGCAGGACTTCTTCTGGCAAGCGACTCAGGAGGATATTTCTCGACTGGTACTGGTACTGGAAAAACAGCGCAGGTTAGAGGTGCCGGCGAGAGTCAGTCATGGCAGGGACGACTCAAGTGCATCATCTAGGAGTCGTAACAGCTTACACCGTAACTGAAATGAGTGGGCTAGCAGTCAAAGTGGCATCACACTTTGTGCAGGCTGCTCACTGAAGCCTTGACATGAGTCAGACAGTCGTCTGCCGATAGGGCTATTGCAGCTTGACAATGTCATCCTCTCGATCAGAGTGGGAGTCAGGACAGAAGTTAGACTGAGCATCCCCAGATTGGTTTATACTTGTAACTGTACTCTGACGGTCGGGAGGTGGAGTGACAAGTATGACTCGGAAGAGTGGTAAGCATAAGTACTATCTGTACATGGGGCTCAGGATACTCGTAATTGATGCCTGGACTCACTAGTGTCAGTCGTAGAATGGTCACAGCGGGGTGACATGTAACACAAGAGTGTTAACACTGGTCAGAACACACGGAAACTTGTACACCCTTCACTGCACATGCGGTAAGCTTACTACATGGCTTGCACTAGTGAATGATGTTTTTCTGTGCACTAAGGCATTCACGGACGTGTGAGAACACTAGTAAAGGAACAATGACTGAGAGGAATTAGCACGTGACATATAGCTTCTCTCAATCATTCTGGACAATACTGAATACAAATTGCTCATTACGAAACTATAACACTGTTGATAGGACATCATGGGGTGATGTCAGGCATGACGTCGTGAGGTGATGTCGTAGGGTGACATCGCGAGGTGACATGCTGAAGTGTCGTCACGTAGCATGGTGATGTCGGGTGACGTAGGGCAATGGTGACGTCACAAGGAAGCGTCAGGCAGCACGGTGGCGTCCTGTGAGCATGGTGATGATGCGTGGCATCAGGGATGACGCCCAGCAACGGTGACGTCGCAAGGCAGCATCAGGCAGCATAGTGACATCAGGCAACAGACTACAAGTAGCTTGAACATCTGGCTTGGTAACCCATGGCTTCCTCCACATGACTTGTAGGCCTACATGGCCTTATCCACACGTGGCTTCATGATCCACATGGCTTCGAGTGACCTCGGGTACTCGGATACACAGCTCTGGCAAAGAATTCACATTGAATTCACAGACAAAACAGCAGAGAGGGAGTAGTATAGTGGTGCATGGTGGTAGCAGTGTGAGGTGTGTGGATGAGGCCAGGACTCCACCGCTTCCTCCTCCTTACTCACAAACTCGGAAGATAGTGCAGATTCTACCACCGTGGACATAGAAAACATCATTAAACTCACCTCTGACTTGCTGAAATAGCAGTACCGAGCTGAAAACAACAGCAGAAACATACAGATGACGCTGAACACGTGACTGAAGAACAGTGTGGGATGCTGTGAAGACCCAGGTGACGCCACAAAAATTTCTCGAGGAAAATTCAGCAAATTTCGGCCTGGATCTTGCTAAGCCTGTGTCTAAATGATGAAACTTGCAGACACGACTTCAGGACAGCTCGTAGAGAGATGGATGCTGTGTATATAAGGCAATGAAGGAGTCAACATCTCTATGCTTCTTCCTTCCTCTCTCCAAGCAAACACAATCCCTGTGACCATCGCTTGCCACCATTTATCGTTGTTTTGCCTGTGTATATCCAAGCGAGGATCAGTGATAAGGCTTCAGAGGCTTGTTACTTCATTTGAGTTCTTCTACAAAGGCAGTGTGTTATGGTAGCCTAGGCCTGGAGAGCCATGCCCGCAAGAGAGTGACCCAGTAAGGCTTGTTATCTGAATGATATATATATATATATATATATATATATATATATATATATATATATATATATATATATATATATATATATATATATATATATATATATATATATATATATATATATATATATATATATATATATATGGGGTTCCATAGGGGTCGATTCTAGGATCGGTGAAGCTCAGCCTGCACCACCCTGCCTTGTTCTCACTCTTGCAGCCAACGTCATTCAGATAACAAGCCTTACTGGGTCACTCTTGCGGGCATGGCTCTCCAGGCCTAGGCTACCATAACACACTGCCTTTCTAGAAGAACTCAAATGAAGTAACAAGCCTCTGAAGCCTTATCACTGATCCTCGCATGGATATACACAGGCAAAACAACGATAAATGGTGGCAAGCGATGGTCACAGGGATTGTGTTTGCTTGGAGAGAGGAAGGAAGAAGCATAGAGATGTTGACTCACACACACACACACACACACACACACACACACACACACACACACACACACACACACACACACACACACACACACATACACGCACACACACACACACACACACACACACACACACACACACACACACACACACACACACACACACACACACACACACACACACACACACACATATATATATATATATATATATATATATATATATATATATATATATATGCATATATACATATATACATATATATATATATATATATATATATATATATATATATATATATATATATATATATTTATATATATATATATGTGTGTGTGTGTGTGTGTGTACTCACCTAATTGTACTCACCTAATTGTGGTTGCAGGGGTCGAGACTCAGCTCCTGACCCCGCTTCTTCACTGATCGCTACTAGGTCCTCTCCCTCTCTGCTTCCTGAGTTTTGTCATGCCTCTTCTTAAAACTATGTATGGTTCCTGCCTCCACTACTTCACTTGCTAGGCTATTCCACTTCCTGACGACTCTATGACTGAAGAAATACTTTCTAACGTCCCTGTGACTCGTCTGAGTCTTCAACTTCCAATTGTGACCACTTGTTTCTGTGTCCCCTCTCTGGAACATCCTGTCTCTGTCCACCTTGTCTATTCCCCGCAGTATCTTGTATGTCGTTATCATGTCTCCCCTGACCCTTCTGTCTTCCAGTGTCGTCAGTCCGATTTCCCTCAACCTTTCCTCGTACGACATTCCCCTGAGCTTTGGAACAATGCTCTTCTCCAGACTGAGGGACTGACCACCTCAAAACTTTAAGGGTGATGGACTGATTACATCGTCTTCAAGTATCTTCTGCTTCTATCAACTTTTCTGTACTTGACTGAAGAAGCCTACTGTGTAGGCGAAACGTTTCATAATAAAGATACCTAACTGTTGCATATGTGTCTTACCTAACAACCTGTCGGTATTTTATACCATTTTAATGTTCAATGAAAAATGTGAACAAATGAGAGGGTGGGTGAGATGTTGTCAACAAATTTTGTTGAAAATAAGAAAAAGTTTTGGAGTGAGATTAACAAGTTGAGAAAGCCTAGGGAATGAATGGATTTGTTAGTTAAAAATAGGAGAGAAGAGTTATTAAATAGAGAGTTAGAGGTATCGGGAAGATGGAAATAATATTTTGAGGAATTGTTAAATGTTGATGAAGATAAGGAAGCTGTGACTTCGTGTATAAGGCAAGGAGGAATAACAATTTTAGGAGTGAGGAAGAGCCAGCAGTGAGTGTGGGGAAGGCGCGTGGGGGAGTGAGCAGAATGAAAGGGGGTAAAGCAGCTGGGTTTGATGGGATAAAGATTGAAATGTTAAAGGCAGGTGGGAGTATAGTTTGGGGGTGGTTAGTGTTTTTATTTAATAAGTGTATGGAAGAAGGTAAGGTACATAGGGATTGGCAGAGTGTAAAAATTATAGGGGACTAAGTCTGTTGAGTATACCTGCTAGAGTGTATGGTAGAGTTATTATTGAAAGAATTAAGAGAGCAGAAAAGGAGATGAACAAGAAGGCTTTAGAAAAGGTAAGGGGTGTGTAGACCAAGTGTTTGCAGTGAAACAAATAGGTGAACAGTATTTAGATAAGGGTAAAGAGGTATCTGTGGCATTTATGAATATTGAAAAGACATATGATAGGGTGGATAGGGACAGCAATGTGGCAGATGTTCCAAATGTGTGGAATAGGAGGTAGGTTATTGAAAGTGGTGTAAAGTTTTTAAGAGGATAGTGAGGCTCAAGTTAGAGTATGTAGGCGAGAGGGGGATTATTTCCCAGTAAAAGTAATCCTTACACAGGGATGTGTGATGTCACCATGGTTGTTCAATATATTTATAGATGGAGAAGTGAATGCTCGGGTGTTGGCAAGAGGTGTGGGGTTAAAAGATAAAGAATCTAACACAAAGTTGGAGTTGTTACAGTTGTTCTTTGCTGATGCCACTGTGCTTTTGGGGGATTCTGAAGAGAAGTTGCAGAGGTTAGTGGATGAGTTTGGAAGGGTATGTAAAAGAAGAAAATTAAAAGTGAATATAAGAAAGAGTAAGGAGATAAGGATAGCAAAAAAATTATGTAACAGAAGACTGGATATCAGTTCGGAGGGAGAGAGTATGGAGGAGGTGAATGTGTTCAGATATTTGGGAGTGGATTTGTCAGCAGTTGGGTCTATGAAAGATGAGGTGAATCATAGAATTAACGAGGGAAAAAAGGTGAGTGGTGCACTGAGGAGTCTGTGTAGACAAAGAACTTTATCCATGAAAGCAATGAGGGGAATGTATGAGAGTATAGTTTTACCAACGCTCTTGTATGGGTGTGAGGCAATGGTTGAGAATGTTGCAACAATTAGAAGGCTGGATGCAGTGGAGATGTCATGTTTGAGGGCAATGTGTGGTGTGAATATAATGCGGAGAATCCGTAGTTTGGAGATTATGAGGAGGTGTGGGATTACCAAAATTATTATCCAGAGGGTTGAGGAGGGGTTATGGAGATGGTTTGGACATGTAGAGAGGTTGTAACGAAATAGAATGACTACGAGAGTATATAAATCTGTAGTGGAGGGAAGGCGGGGTAGGGTTCGGCCAAGGAAAGGTTGGAGGGAGGGGGTAAAGGAGGTTTTGTGTGCGAGGGGCTTAGACTTCCAGCAAGCGTGCATGAGCATGTTAAATAGGATCGAAAGGAGACAAAGGTTTTAAGGACTTGACGTGCTGTTGGAATGTAAGCAAGGTAACATTTATGAAGGGATTCAGGGAAACCGGTAGGCCAGACTTGATTCCTGGAGATGGGAAGTACAATGTCTGCACTCTGAAGGAGGGGTGTTAATGTTGCAGTTTTATAACTGTAGTGTAAAGCACCCTTCTGGCAAGACAGTGATGGACTGAGTGTTGATGAAAGTTTTTCTTTTTCGGGCCACCCTGCCTTGGTGGGAAACGACCGATGTGTTAATAATAAATTCTAAAAATAATAATATATATGTCGTGCCGAATAGGTAAAACCTGCGATTTTGACTCAAATAGCAGCACTCTTCTTGCCAAATAAGGCAAATGAAAATTTGTGTATGCAATGATCTCGCAATAATCATTCTGAACTAAACGAAAAAAAATATATTTCATTGTGTTTGTTTATTATTAAATTCTTGTAAACTTATCTAAAATATATTTACTTGGATTAGGCTAAATTAAATTGCTCTTGTTATAATAAGATAAGGTAAGTTTTCTAAGGTTCTTTTGGTACAAAATTATTAATTTTTACATTAACATAAATGAAAAAATATGTCTTAAAACGTATAACAGAAAATTTTTGAAAGGACTTAATTTTAAATGAGTTATTGCTAATTGACCAGTTTTACCTATTTGACACACCCACACACACACACACACACACACACACACACACACACACACACACACACACACACACACACACACACACACACACACACACACAGGGAGATCGACTGGGAAAACCTGGAGCCACATGGGGGTCCCGAAACATGGAGAGCAAAGATGATGGATGTGGTACTTGAAAACCTCATGCATCAACATGTCAGGGACACAACCAGAGAGAGAGGGGAGGATGAGCCAGCAAGACTGGATCTTGTGTTCACCCTGAGCAGTTCAGACATCGAGGACATCACTTACGAGAGGCCCCTTGGAGCTAGCGATCATGTGGTTCTGAGTTTTGACTATATAGTAGAGTTACAAGTGGAGAAGGTAACAGGAACTGAAGGGGACAGGCCAAACTATAAAAGGGGGGACTACACAGGTATGAGAAACTTCCTGCAGGAGGTTCAGTGGGACAGAGAAATGGTAGGAAAATCAGTAAACGAGATGATGGAATATGTGGCAACAAAGTGCAAGGAGGCAGAGGAAAGTTTTGTTCCCAAGGGAAACAGAAATAATAGGAAGACCAAGACGAGTCCTTGGTTTACCCGAAGGTGTAGGGAGGCAAAAGCTAAGTGCAACAGAGAATGGAAAAGGTACAGGAGGCATAGGACCCAGGAAAACAAGGAGATTAGTAGAAGAGCCAGAAACGAGTATGCGCAGATAAGGAGGGAGGCCCAGAGACAGTATGAAAACGACATAGCATCGAAAGTCAAATCTGACCCGAAACTGCTGTATAGCCACATTAGGAAGAAGACAACAGTCAAGGACCAGGTGATAAGGCTGAGGAAAGAAGGTGGAGAACTCACAAGAAACGATCAAGAGGTATGTGAGGAGCTCAACACGAGATTTAAGGAAGTATTTACAGTAGAGACAGGAAGGACTCTGGGGGGACAGACCAGATGGGGACACCAACAAGGAATACACCAACAAGTGTTGGACGACATACATACAGATGAGGAGGAGGTGAAGAAACTGCTAAGGGACATCGATACCTCAAAGGCAATGGGACCGGACAACATCTCTCCATGGGTCCTTAGAGAGGGAGCAGATATGTTGTGCGTACCACTTACCACAATCTTCAACACATCCCTGGAAACTGGGCAACTACCTGAGGTATGGAAGACAGCAAATGTAGTTCCCATTTTCAAAAAAGGAGACAGAAAAGAGGCACTAAACTATAGACCTGTGTCATTGACGTGTATAGTATGCAAAATTATGGAGAAGATTATCAGGAGGAGAGTGGTGGAGCACCTGGAACGGAACAGGAGTATAAATGCCAACCAGCACGGATTCACGGAAGGCAAATCCTGTGTCACAAACCTTCTGGAGTTTTATGATAAAATAACAGAAGTAAGACAAGAGAGAGAGGGGTGGGTTGATTGCATCTTCTTGGACTGCAAGAAGGCCTTTGACACAGTTCCTCACAAGAGATTAGTGCAGAAGCTAGAGCATCAGGCGCATATAACAGGAAGGGCACTGCAATGGATCAGAGAATACCTGACAGGGAGGCAACAACGAGTCATGGTACGTAATGATGTATCACAGTGGGCACCTGTGACGAGCGGGGTCCCACAGGGGTCGGTCCTAGGACCAGTGCTATTTTTGGTATATGTGAACGACATGACGGAAGGGTTAGACTCAGAAGTGTCCCTGTTTGCAGATGATGTGAAGTTAATGAGGAGAATTAAATCTGATGAGGACCAGGCAGGACTTCAAAGAGACCTGGACAGACTGGACACCTGGTCCAGCAAATGGCTTCTCGAATTTAATCCTGCCAAATGCAAAGTCATGAAGATAGGGGAAGGGCACAGAAGACCACAGACAGAGTATAGGCTAGGTGGCCAAAGACTGCAAACCTCACTCAAGGAGAAAGATCTTGGGGTGAGTATAACACCGAGCATGTCTCCGGAAGCACACATCAATCAGATAACTGCTGCAGCATATGGGCGCCTGGCAAACCTGAGAACAGCATTCCGACACCTTAGTAAGGAATCATTCAAGACACTGTACACCGTGTATGTCAGGCCCATACTGGAGTATGCAGCACCTGTTTGGAACCCGCACTTGATAAAGCACGTCAAGAAACTAGAGAAAGTACAAAGGTTTGCAACAAGGTTAGTTCCAGAGCTAAGGGGAATGTCCTATGAAGAAAGATTAAGGGAAATCGGCCTGACGACACTGGAGGACAGGAGGGTCAGGGGAGACATGATAACGACATATAAAATACTGCGTGGAATAG
Organism: Cherax quadricarinatus; assembly: GCF_038502225.1. Lineage (NCBI taxonomy): Eukaryota > Metazoa > Arthropoda > Malacostraca > Decapoda > Parastacidae > Cherax > Cherax quadricarinatus. The sequence goes on from NC_091292.1 coordinate 74,549,412, forward strand.
ACAAGGTGGACAAGGACAGGATGTTCCAGGGAGGGGACACAGAAACAAGAGGCCACAATTGGAAGTTGAAGACACAAATGAGTCAGAGAGATAGTAGGAAGTATTTCTTCAGTCATAGAGTTGTAAGGCAGTGGAATAGCCTAGAAAATGACGTAGTGGAGGCAGGAACCATACACAGTTTTAAGACGAGGTTTGATAAAGCTCATGGAGCGGGGAGAGAGAGGGTCTAGTAGCAACCGGTGAAGAGGCGGGGCCAGGAGCTAGGACTCGACCCCTGCAACCACAAATAGGTGAAATAGGTGAGTACACACAAACACACACACACACACACACACACACACACACACACACACACACACACACACACACACACTGTCAGGAAGACAGCAGCGAGTCATGGTACGTGGCGAGGTGTCAGAGTGGGCACCTGTGACCAGCGGGGTCCCACAGGGGTCTGTCCTAGGACCAGTGCTGTTTCTGGTATTTGTGAACGACATGACGGAAGGAATAGACTCCGAGGTGTCCCTGTTTGCAGATGACGTGAAGTTGATGAAAAGAATTCATTCGATCGAAGACCAGGCAGAACTACAAAGGGATCTGGACAGGCTGCAGACCTGGTCCAGCAATTGGCTCCTGGAGTTCAACCCCACCAAGTGCAAAGTCATGAAGACTGGGGAAGGGCAAAGAAGATCGCAGACGGAATACAGTCTAGGGGGCCAGAGACTAAAAACCTCACTCAAGGAAAAAGATCTTTGGGTGAGTATAACACCAGGCACATCTCCTGAAGAACACATCAACCAAATAACGGCTGCAGCATATGGGCGCTTAGCAAACCTCAGATAAGCATTCCGACATCTTAATAAGGAATCGTTCAGGACCCTGTACACCGTGTACTTTAGGCCCACATTGGAGTATGCGGCACCAGTTTGGAACCCACACCTAGCCAAGCATGTAAAGAAACTAGAGAAAGTGCAAAAGTTGGCAACAAGACTAGTCCCAGAGCTAAGAGGTGTCCTACGAGGAGAGGTTAAGGGAAATCAACCTGACGACACTGGATGACAGGAGAGATAGAGGGGACATGATAACGACATACAAAATACTGAGAGGAATTGACAAGGTGGACAAAGACAGGATGTTCCAGAGATGGGACACAACAACAAGCGGACACAGTTGGAAGTTGAAGACACAGATGAATCACAGGGATTTTTTAGGAAGTATTTCTTCAGCCACAGAGTAGTCAGGAAGTGAAATAGTTTGAGAAGCGATGTAGTGGAGGCAGGATCCATACATAGCTTTAAGCAGAGGTATGACAAAGCTCACAGTTCAGGGAGAGTGACCTAGTAGCGACTAGTGAAGAGGCGGGGCCAGGAACTTGGACTCGACCCCTGCAACCTCAACTAGGTGAGTACAACTAGGTGAGTACACACACAAACACACTGTACATGTATATATATATATATATATATATATATATATATATATATATATATATATATATATATATATATATATATATATATATATATATAGTAATGAAACCATGCAACAAGGGTAGAATCGCTGGTTGAGTGGTTAAGGCGATGTGAACATTGTCCCGTCTCTTGAGGCAGCAGAATGTGTCGCAGGATCTAATCCCGGTTGGCCGCAGTTTGCTAGATGTACTGAGAGATAAACTGCGCCTCTCACTGTATAATGCCCAGTGTGTATATCCTGTACAGTTAGACCTGGATTATTATCTAAAACTTTTGATAATAAATATTTTATTTAAATATTTTTAACAAATTATTATTACTTAAAAATCATTTCAAAACATGAGAAATACATCAATTACATTATAAATTATCCAAATAAATTATACAAATCATAAAAATACATAAATTAATTAGCAAAGCATATAAACCATCTAAATTACACATATATTAAATTTATAGATAATAAATTATGCCAATAATAAACATTTGCAAATTCTAAGATGTACATCAATTAATGTAGGAAAACATATTACGCAAATAATAAATTATACAAGTAATCAATTCTTTAAATATTTATTGTTTACAAATCATAAAATTCTTAGACGGGATATACAACCCGAGAGGTACATACTTCTCAGCGTATATATCCTCACACTTTACATTAAACCCTATTTTAGAGATAAAAGCATTTTTGTCTGGTGATGACAAGATTACCTGCAGCTTTAATGACCCTAGTGTAGTCGATAGGCTTTAAACCTCAGCAACCAACAGATCTTAAGAAGTGCATCAATTACATTAGCAACTTGAGACATCAGTAAGGATGTCCATCTAACTTAGCTTAAATTACTCACAACAACTGAATGTTCATCTTAGCTAGAACAATAGTCCTCTCTTGCAGTGTGTGTTTGTGACTACCTGTTTGGAGTTACTGAATCAGAGTTTTGTTTGCGGTGACTCGTCTTCAGTATATAGCTCGTGGACAAAAAAAAATAAATTTCCAGTGGTCATAGAATCTTTTTTTTTGTACCTCCTTTTGGATCCTATTCCGAAGTTTATCATTATTTTCTGGAGAACATTTTCTGGTATCTCTTTTCATGGAGTTTCCTCAGGTTTCAACTGTTGCCTTGTGTTCCTCCTGTGTGTGTGTCCTCGTCTGTTTGAATTTGCGGAAGGATGAGGGATCAAGTTTCTGATCCTCTTGGGATGGGAGGAAGGAGGTGAACTTCACAGACAACTTCTCATGTTAAAGAGAGGTCCGCTATAAGTGTCTTCTATTATTTTATTATACCTGGCGAAGACAATTATAGTCTATAGCACAATTTCCATTGTAAATACTAACCACACAACGACCATAACAAGGTGGCACAATAATCCTGGAAATCATGATGTTCCGGTCGACACATGGAATATCAAGCCTGCAACTACCGTTGGGAAGCCTCACCTCACATTTGCGGATGCACGGCAGGAAAGGTACCCTAATCAAGTTTCCGAGTATATCCTGTACCTGGTGCTGGCTCCTGGCAGCACCAGGAGCCGTTAGTACCGGCACAGCTGCTAGCACCATGGCCACTGTCAGCAACTGCAACATTCTTGGTCCTTCAATTTTTGAAGTCATCTTTCCTAACCGCTGTCCTCTCAGTTCTTAGTGTCCTTATTCCTCTTCACTTTTACTTTGCAAGACTCCAGTAATTATTTGCAATAGTGTCTTCTTGGATTTCGGCTCACTAATGTACACAATGCTGTTTAAATAGAACACGTCACCCTGTAATCTTTGGATCTTCTGATCACTTCGAACGACAGTGTTCATATGCGAATACTCTTGCGATCTCAGGCGTGTGGAGTATTGTTTCACAGTCACCAGCAGTCGAATGCACTCTTAATGCTGTTATTTGGGTCCAAATCTTGTAAATTCCTCTCGCTTACCTTGTTCCAAGGCGTGTTGGACGCTAATTCGCATTCATTACCAGTAGCAACACCAGCAATGCATTAATGGTTTTCGATTTCAGTCTAGCTTTTTTAAGAGCCTTTTGATATCATGGCTCAGTGGGCAGAATGAACACTTTTAGAAGAGGGAATATCAGCTCGTAACCACGAGCTCACACCATCCAACACTTTAAATTCAAGAAGCTTACATTAAAACGTATCTGCCGAGATGGAAGGTGTAGTCAGTGTGTGGAACACCAGCTAGCGCAAATTTCTGCGGCCAGCGTGTTAGACTCTACAGTCTTCAGATTATACCCACGTATTGTATCGATAATGCCACTGAATGGCGAAACATCTACAAGTAAAGACACACAGATGTGTCTAATTCTTCATCTTAGTAGAGAGTGTGTAGCAGCAGCAACAAGAATGGTGGCGATGTTATGAGTCTGGATACCTCACTACTGACACAGGGACAGGTGATGGAACTGTTTATATACTCTCTGGCGCCTCCCTCAACGCAATTATCTGGAGCAATTGTTTGTTACCAGTAAACGGAAATATTTAACAAATACATCAAAACTCATCTTACCGCTATTTACGTCATATTATTTTCTCAACGTTAGATGATTTATTTTATTAACCAGCACCGAGTTTTCAGGTACATATGTTATTTTTTCTTGCTCATCCAAAAATGCATGTAAATTTAAATGACATTTGCATATTTCTTGTTTCGAGTATTTAATTGTGTGTTGGTTAATGAATCAAAAGTATCGATTTCTCACTTTCTGTACTTATGAAAATTCCCCCCCCCCCATCCGTATATTTTAGGGACTCCTTTGTATTTGGAAATACCCTCGCTGTACGTAAGGCTCCGTCCAATACATCTGGGAGTCCCTGCTGTCCGGAAGGACCCCCCTCTTCATCCTGTTGTATCTGGGGATTATTCCAGCTGTACTTGGAATCGCTTCCACAGCTGTACTTGGGGAATGGCGGGGGGGCGTCATCTGCTATACGTGAGTATCCCTTCCAGGTGTACCTGGGGACTCCTCAGTTGTTCTTACTGGACCTCCAGTTGTAGTTTGAGACACCCGATCGATACCATGCCTAACCCTTCTAGGGTAGGGTAGGTGCCTGAGCCCGAGCCTTTAGCTCATAAGACTGTCATTCCCATTTGCCCCCTTGGGGCGGGGATGGCAGACCAGAGAGGCCTAGCTTGTGGCTAGGCCTGGGGACAGTTGGTCCCAAAGATGAGGAGGTGCTTGTGCCTCCTCCCATGGGAGACTTAGGTCTCAGACACTCCCTAAAGAGGGAGCCAAGGCCGGGCCACCACTTGGACAAGGCCCGGGCCGGGAGAATACCGGCTAATCTTTAACTAACTAACTAATTGAGACACCCTCCCAAGTTCTCAAGGATGCCCCTAACTGTACTCTAGGATCCTTAATTGTACTTGGAGATCCCCCTCCACAGTTGTGCTTGGAGATCCCACACACAGTTATACTCTGAGATCTCCTACAGATGTACGTGGAGATAAAATCACAGTTGTACATGGAGTTCCCCCACAATTGTTCTTGGAGATCTCCCACAGTTGTATACCTGGAGAGAGTTTCGGGGGTCAACGCCCCCGCGGCCCGATCTGTGACCAGACCTCGAGGTGGATCAGGGCCTGACCCAACCAGGCTGTTACTGCTGGTCGCATGCAAACCGATGTACGAACTACAGCCCGGCTGATCAGGCATTGCTTTTAGGTGTCTGTTCATCTCCTTCATGAAAACAGCCAGGGGTCTAATGGTAATCCCCCTTAGGAATGATGAGAGGCAGTTGAATAGTCTTGGGCCCCTGACACTTATTCTGTTGTCTATTAGCGTACTCTTGGTGTCCCTTCTTTTCACTGGAGGAATGTTGCATCTCCTGCCGAGTCTTTTGCTTTCATAGGGAGTGATTTTCATGTGCAAATTTAGGACTAGTCCCTCTAGGATTTTCCACATGTATATTATAATGTATCTTTCTCGCCAGCGTTCCAGGGGATACAAATCAAGGGACTTCAACCGTTCACAGTAATTTAGATGCTTTATCGTACTTATACGTGCTGTGAAAGTTCTCTATACATTCCCCAGGTCTTCAATTTCGCCTGCCTTGAAAGGGGCCATTAGTGTACAGCAGTATTCTAGCCTAGAGAGAACAAGCGATTTAAAAAGAATCATCATCGCCTGGGTATCCCTAGTTTTGAGGGTTCTCATTATCCATCCTATCATTTTCTTAGCAGATGTGGCAGATACACTGTTGTGATCTTTGAAAGTGAGATCCTCTGATATTATCTCTCCCAGGTTCTTCATATTAGTTTCTCGCTCTACTGTGTGGTTGGAATTTGTTTTATACTCCGACGGGCTGGAGTTTTGAGACTCTCTGACCGCGGGTTCAATCCCGGCCGGGGTATGGTTTGTTTGCAATCGTGTCATTACGATTTCGTGAGTCATCGTTTTAATTTTCTCGAGTTTTCCATATCGGAGTAATTGAAATGTCTCTTCAATGAACTTCATATTGTTTTCTGCAGCCCATTTAAAGATTTGGTTGCTGTCCGCTCGGAGACTTGCAGTGTCTTCGATGGATGACACTGTCATGCAAATTCGGGTGTCATTCGCAAAGGAAGACACAGTGCTGTGGCTTACATCTCTGTTTCTGTCAGAAATGAGGATGAGGAACAGGATGTGAGCGAACAATGTGCCTTGTGGAACAGAGTTTTTCACTATAGCCGCCTCAGAGTTTGTTTACTATTACTCTTTGTGTTCTATTTGTTAGGGAGTTATAGATCCATCTACCAACTTTTCCTGTTATTCCTTTATCAGGCATTTTGTGTGCTATTACACCATGGTCACACTTGTCGAAAGTTTTCGAAAAGTCTGTGTTATCTACATCTGCATTCTGTTTGTCCTTCAGAGCATCTAAGACCTTGTCATAGTGGTCCAGTAGTTGGGACATGCAGGAGCGATCTGCTCTAAACCCATGCTGCCCTGGGTTGTGTAAATGATATGTATCTAAGTGGGTGACGATCTTGCTTCTTAGAACCCTTGAAAAGATTTTTATGATGTGGGACGTTAGTGCTATCTGTATTTTTTTTGCAATTGCTTTACTGCCACCTTTGTGGAGTGGGGCTATGTCTGATGTTTTTAGTGAGTGTGGGATGACCCCTGTGTCCATGCTCCCTCTCCATAGAATGCTAAAGGCACGTGACAGGGACTTCTTACAGTTCTTGATGAACACGGAGTTCCACGAGTCTGGGCCTGGGGCAGAGTGCAAGGGTGTCACTTGCTGTTTTTTCGAAGTTTTGTGGTGTTAGGATAATATAAGAGATTTTTGAATTGACCAAATTTTGAGTCTCAGTCATGAAAAATTCTTAGTCTCGTTAACGGCTCAGTGAATGCTGAGTCATATTGGGACTTTAGAATCTTACTCATTTCTTGGCTGTCATTTGTTTAAGTCCCATCTCGTCTAAGCAGGGGTCCAATACCGGATGTTGTTTTTGCCCTAAATTTGGCATAAGAAAAGAATTATCTTGGGTTTCTTTCAGTTTCATTTATGGCTTTAAGTTCTTCCTGAGTTTCTTGTCTCTTGTATGATTCCTTAAGCTTAAGTTTGATATTTGCTATTTTTCTGACCAGTGCCTGCCTTCGTATTTCAGACATACTGACCCCTCTCAGCAGCTCAGTGATTCTTTGCCTTTCCCTTTATAGTTTACATCTCTTCCTTTTTTCTTAAATGAATGTGCCTTTAGCATACCTCAAGTGCCACAGAGTTAATTCTTTCTAGGTAAAGGTTTGGATCCGTGTTACTTAGGATACGTCTCAGCTTGTTTCATTTAGGGCATGGATGACTTGATCACACTGCATGTTTTTGTTATTGTAGTTGAATTTGGTGAAGGCACCCTCATAGCTAATCACCTTTTGTTGTCAGGAGCCCTACGCATACATGTCTACCTCTGTTAAATTGTGATCTGAGTGTTTTGTCTTGGATACTGTTATATTTCGTATCATATCATCATTGTTAGTGAAGATGAGGTCTAGTGTATTTTCCAGTCTTGTTGGTTCTATTTGCTGGTTTAAGGTCACTTTGTTGCAAAGACTTAATAGCTCATGTGTATGGGCATTTTCATCTGAACTGCCTCCTAATGTTATCTCTCCTGAAACATTGTTTACTACATTCCTCCATTTTAGGCGTCTTAAGTTGAAATCACTCAGCAGCAAAATGTTTGGGGCAGAAGTTTGGATATTATCCAAACAATGGTCAATTTTCCAAAGCTGTTCCTGGAATTATTGGAAAGTTGCATCCGGAGGCTTGTATGCAACCACATTGACAAGGTTTTGGTTTTCAATCTTTACTGTCAAAATTTCAACTACATCATTTGAGGTGTTTAGTAGTTTCGAGCAAATTAGCGACTCTTTGACATACAGGCCACCCTCCCCCCCTCTCCCTTGTTGTCTGTATACTTTGTCGCATCTGAATAGGTTATACCCTGGGATCCATATTTCGTTGTCAAAGTGATCTTTTATGTGGGTCTCTGTGAAAGCCGCAAACATTGCGTTTAACTTTGCGAGCAGTCCCTTGATGAAGGGTATTTTGTTGTTTGTTGATGGCTTTAGACCCTGTTTATTGCAAAGATAAATGTTGTCGCATTGGTGGAATGTTGGAGGGCTTTGTTTGCTGGCACTAATACCTGTTGTTTTGGAGAGGAGGCCACTGACTGTGCCTCCATTCCAGAAGTGTTTTAAGTTAGAGTAAAATTTGTCATTTCTTGCCAGTTTTTTTTTTCTTCCTGACACTAAAAAAAAAACTCCATCTCTGGAGTGGTTGTGGATACCCTGGTTTGTTTCCCATGGTATGAGACTCTTATCGCGGGTTCTATCCCCGCCCGTGGTATGGTTTGTTTGCAATCGTGTCATTACGATGTCGTGAGTCATGAGTGATCCGTATCTTCTTGTCTCCTTTAGATGGTGTGCCTGACAATATGTGTTGTAACATCGTCTTTTATGGACTGAAGAGTAACACATTTTAGGGTGAAATAAATTACAAGAAAAGTTGCATTCTCCTTTGGTCATGTGGGCGCGGCATTTTTTAGGATGGTCAAAACTGCACGTCCCACCTGTTTTTCCAGATATTCCATGCCTACTGATTCCCAAGGCATAGAATTATAGAATTTGCATAGATTTAATTTCTTTTTGCCAAGATTTGTTGTAGCTGCGTTCTTTACTGGCGTATTTTTTTTTTCCAATTCGTCACTATCTACATCCCCTATAATAATACCAGTGCCTCCGCCAGTTGTTACTGGTAATGTATCAACACTATTCCCCGAAGCATCATTCCATTTTGTAACTCTGGCATTCGTATATCTTTATCTTTACCTGTTTCGTCACCAGGACCACTATCTCCATCTGGTGCATTGCCTTTCATTTCTGTGTTCTTACAGGTACTGTCCTCCAAGACAGCACCAGCACTAAGTGGTATACTGTCTTTCATATCTGTATTCTTACACGCTCTGTCCTCCAAGACAGTAACAGCACCTCGGGTGACAGCCCCATCTGAGCCACTTCTTCCGCAGTTGTACGTGGGGATCCCCCACAGCAGTACGTGGGGATCCCTTATATCAAAGAAAGAGGGAAAGAAGATCCACACAAACATTAACGTTGAGGAGACACAAGCGGGAGCCTCGTATGACGTCATTATTGTGACGTAAAGAGTGAAACTGACAGAAACTATATAGCTCTATTTAGGGTGTATGTGTATACTTATTTGTGTATTCACCCAGGTATGTATGCCGGGGATGAGCCCTACTTCACGGGCCCATCATTTACACTTTAAATGGTGTGGTTTACTAGCTTGAACTTTTGGGATCTGTCAAATCTATTTTTTTTAATACAAACGTTGTTCTCCTTGGCAACTGTCGTTATCAAGAAGCCACACTGGCATTTTTAGCCATGAAAGGTATTAGCTATCCCATTCCTGAATGATTAACTTCCTGTTGATGTTTGCTGTGGAAATGCCTGAGTAAGGATCATAAAGGGTGAAACAGTGTTAGTGATTTTTGCAAGTGCTAGAATAACATCCACACACTGTCTAAAACATACTAGGCTCCCTCCAAAAAAAAAAAAAAAACGACCTTTCAACCTTCGTAAGAAAAACACTGTGCAGTGACGTAGCCCCCCTGAAGCCCCTACATAATAATAATAATAATAATAATAATAATAATAATAATAATAATAATAATAATAATTACCTGGATGAATCTCATTAGATACATACTAGCAATTTTTTTAAAAGTAACAAAGATAATTATTCTTTATCAAGGTTACAGAGCCATGTAGGAATTTTAGGACATCCTAGGTCGCAAAAAATGTCCCCCTTCGATACATATTCCACTCATATCTCCACAAGTCACTCTGGAACTATATTAATTTCAAATGAAATATACATCACCAGGAATTCTGGTACAGCATTAATATAAATACGTGGACTGTATGTTAAATTTAATAAATGACTACATATACATTGAAGGAGAATTTATAATAATAACACTCACCAATTAGTCTGGAGATTACTTGGTGTGTCATACACAAACCCCTGCCTAAAATATGAAGAAAATACTGGCCAGAATTTCAACATAAATAGACATATGAAGAAAATACTGGCCAGAATTTCAACATAAATAGACATCACCTGGGTTAATTTATCCTGTTTCCATCTAATTACAGAGTCCTGTCCAGTTGCCTAATTCTCACGTTCTGCAGGACTGCAAATCCAACAATTTCGGCTCCTATTTGAAAGGTTTTAAACACAATTTAACCTTTAGAGCGACATAAATTCTTCCGATTTCCACTAACTTTCTCTTGGCCAGTTCAAAAACAATGGCGACCCCCTCCCCCCCCAGCGACGTTCACCACTCTCGCTGGTTTTTTATTTATTTACAAGTTAATTTTTATTAACTACAATATATTCCATCAATTTACATACAAAATACACTGTATTTTCGGAAAATATACAGTATGTTCCACAATAATAATAATAATAATAATAATAATAATAATAATAATAATAACATAACAGCAACAAAGCAATTTCAAAACAATCCTTTAATAATAATAATAATAATAATAATAATAATAATAATAATAATAATAATAATAATAATAATAATATCTTTATTTACTACATGTACAATGCTAGTCACGGCATTATGCCGCCCCTCCCCCCACACGTACCAAAACACAAACACATACCGTGAAAGATTAAAATATATATATCTTTGCACACTTACTGAGGTTTTAGTACTTGAGCTGCGTCCTTTACGCTTAATCACGTCCCTCGGCCGTGTTGGAAGACTCTCCTGGGCCTGGAGTTTACCTGGAGAGGGTTCCTGGGGTCAACGCCCCCGCGGCCCGGTCTGAGACCAGGCCTTATGGTGGAGATAAGGGCCTGATCAACCAGGCTGTTACTGATGGGCGCCACAAATTCTTGAGGGTTTGGAGAGGTCTATTATTCCATGCCTCATGGAATTGCCTGGGGAATTGCCTGGCCAGTCATTAAAGAACCTCACTTCACAGTCCTTAAGCCACCGAACCGCAGATTTGGCGGTATGACATGGTGCACCATCCTGCATAAAAACCGTAGCCCCACACTTGTCAGACGTCTCAGGTAAATTGTCACACAATAACTCCAGGTAATTATACTGGTTCATATATTGGTTTTTGGGAAGCACAATGAGTTCAACACTCTGAGCTCTGAAACACCCCCAAACCATGAGCGAGTCTGGGTGTTTGGTGGTCCCACAGGTGTAGTGTGGGTCTAGCAGGTCACTACCTCTGGGTGAGTCTGGGTGTTTGGTGGTCCCACAGGTGTAGTGTGGGTCTAGCGGGTCACTACCTCTGGGTGAGTCTGGGTGTTTGGTGGTCCCACAGGTGTAGTGTGGGTCTAGCGGGTCACTACCTCTGGGTGAGACTGGGTGTTTGGTGGTGCCACAGGTGTAGTGTGGGTCTAGCGGGTCACTACCTCTGGGTGAGTCTGGGTGTTTGGTGGTGCCACAGGTGTAGCGTGGGTCTAGCAGGTCACTACCTCTGGGTGAGTCTGGGTGTTTGGTGGTCCCACAGGTGTAGTGTGGGTCTAGCGGGTCACTACCTCTGGGTGAGTCTGGGTGTTTGGTGGTCTCACAGGTGTAGTGTGGGTCTAGCGGGTCACTACCTCTGGGTGAGTCTGGGTGTTTGGTGGTCTCACAGGTGTAGTGTGGGTCTAGCGGGTCACTACCTCTGGGTGAGTCTGGGTGTTTGGTGGTCCCACAGGTGTAGTGTGGGTCTAGCGGGTCACTACCTCTGGGTGAGTCTGGGTGTTTGGTGGTGCCACAGGTGTAGTGTGGGTCTAGCAGGTCACTACCTCTGGGTGAGTCTGGGTGTTTGGTGGTCCCACAGGTGTAGTGTGGGTCTAGCGGGTCACTACCTCTGGGTGAGTCTGGGTGTTTGGTGGTGCCACAGGTGTAGTGTGGGTCTAGCGGGTCACTACCTCTGAGTGAGTCTGGGTGTTTGGTGGTGCCACAGGTGTAGTGTGGGTCTAGCGGGTCACTACCTCTGAGTGAGTCTGGGTGTTTGGTGGTGCCACAGGTGTAGTGTGGGTCTAGCGGGTCACTACCTCTGAGTGAGTCTGGGTGTTTGGTGGTGCCACAGGTGTAGTGTGGGTCTAGCGGGTCACTACCTCTGGGTGAGTCTGGGTGTTTGGTGGTCCCACAGGTGTAGTGTGGGTCTAGCGGGTCACTACCTCTGGGTGAGTCTGGGTGTTTGGTGGTCCCACAGGTGTAGTGTGGGTCTAGAGGGTCACTACCTCTGGGTGAGTCTGGGTGTTTGGTGGTCCCACAGGTGTAGTGTGGGTCTAGCGGGTCACTACCTCTGAGTGAGTCTGGGTGTTTGGTGGTGCCACAGGTGTAGTGTGGGTCTAGCGGGTCACTACCTCTGGGTGAGTCTGGGTGTTTGGTGGTCCCACAGGTGTAGTGTGGGTCTAGCAGGTCACTACCTCTGGGTGAGTCTGGGTGTTTGGTGGTGCCACAGGTGTAGTGTGGGTCTAGCGGGTCACTACCTCTGGGTGAGTCTGGGTGTTTGGTGGTGCCACAGGTGTAGTGTGGGTCTAGCGGGTCACTACCTCTGGGTGAGTCTGGGTGTTTGGTGGTCCCACAGGTGTAGTGTGGGTCTAGCAGGTCACTACCTCTGGGTGAGTCTGGGTGTTTGGTGGTCCCACAGGTGTAGTGTGGGTCTAGCAGGTCACTACCTCTGGGTGAGTCTGGGTGTTTGGTGGTCCCACAGGTGTAGTGTGGGTCTAGCAGGTCACTACCTCTGGGTGAGTCTGGGTGTTTGGTGGTCCCACAGGTGTAGTGTGGGTCTAGCGGGTCACTACCTCTGGGTGAGTCTGGGTGTTTGGTGGTCCCACAGGTGTAGTGTGGGTCTAGCAGGTCACTACCTCTGGGTGAGTCTGGGTGTTTGGTGGTCCCACAGGTGTAGTGTGGGTCTAGCGGGTCACTACCTCTGGGTGAGTCTGGGTGTTTGGTGGTCCCACAGGTGTAGTGTGGGTCTAGCGGGTCACTACCTCTGGGTGAGTCTGGGTGTTTGGTGGTCCCACAGGTGTAGTGTGGGTCTAGCAGGTCACTACCTCTGGGCCGGTACATGTCCCTCACGGTTACAGGTGACAGTGAAGGTTGCTTTATCACTCCAAAGTACTTCAGACCACTGTTTAGGATTCCAGTCAAGATATTTCTTTGCATAATCCAGCCTACGTTTCTTCTGTGGCTTGGAGAGGATCAGTTTCTCAACCTGGCAGTGACTACTGTAGCCCAGTTCTGACACAAGTCTGTTAACAGTTCTTACAAACACCTCTAAGATGTGGGTACTTTTCTTTCAATTCTCTAGCAGTTTCTCTAACTGCTTCTTTAACACAATTAAGGTATAAACAGATGTCTTCTTCGAGGGGCCAAGCCAAGGTTTGGCTGACGGTGCACCCAGCTCCTCACTGAATACTCACACATACCAACACTATTTATTTCGTCTGGTCCCCAGCTTTGTGAAGACCTATGATTTGAGATATAGTTTCAGGTGTTAAAGACTTCCTATTACCCATAATCAAACATGTATAGCCCCAAAACTAAAGGGATCACTGGACAAAAGATGGGGAGGATGAGAGAGAAAAGTGCAACACTTCCTCTCACCACGGCAGCCATGTGAGCAATGAGGAGTCACCGTGGAGTGTGGCGGCAGGGCCGTGACATCATGCTAACGGCTGCTACCCGGCAAATTGCACTGACGAAAAAAGACCCCTCTGTATGGTAGGCCTTTGATTTTCGTCACAGCATTATTCCGGGGCGCTCACCCAGCATAATGCCGTGACTAGCTCTGTACATGGTATACAGGCCTAGCTGACATCAATGACATACTACTATAAAGAAAGCCAGTAGTTATGCAGAGCATTTCGGGTAAATTAGGTCAGTTTAGTCCCAGCATGCGACCTACACCAGTCGACTAACTCTCAGGTACCCATTTACTGATGGGTGAACATAGACAACCGGTGTAAAGAAACATGTCCAATGTTTCTATCCTCGCTGGGAATCAAACCCAGACATTCACTATGTGAAGCGAGAGCTTTAGCCACCAGGCCACGGGGCCCCTTCTAACCAAACTACCAACCTTGAAGCCTTCGCAGTAATAACCGAATGTTGCTCCGGTGCATGTAGGCGAAAAACAAATATAATTTATATTGTACAGTATTGAGTGGGTTTCACATTAGAGATAATAATGTGTTGTGAAAATGGTAAAGAACGGAACCCGAACGTAACCCAACCTGTTACAGAAATTCTGGAGCTGATACTGGCTGTGCAATATTTTGATTATCCAGGATGCTCTTTGTCTTGGTTCCACGGGAGTCACTTGGTTATTGTTGCCAGTGGAAGGTCTGTCAATAACTGTCCTATTTCTTAGTTACACTGGGTTAGGTTAGGTTAAGCTATGTTATGTTACACTACGTTAGGTTACACTGCAGTAGGATAGGTCATGCTATATTAAGTTAGGTTACGCTACGTTAGGTTACGCTATATTAGCTTACGCTACGTTAGGTTACACTATTAAACACTAGGCTAGGTTAAACTATGCTAAGTTAGGTTTGGTTACACTAGGTTAGATTAGGTTACATTACGTTAGGATACGCTACATTAGGTTACGCTATATTAGGTTACACTACTTTACACTAGGCTAGGTTACATTATGTTAAGTTAGGTTTGGTTACACTAGGTTAGATTAGGTTACATTACGTTAGGATACGCTACATTAGGTTACGCTATATTAGGTTACACTACTTTACACTAGGCTAGGTTACATTATGTTAAGTTAGGTTTTGTTACACTAGGTTAGATTAGGTTACATTACGTTAGGATACGCTACATTAGGTTACGCTATATTAGGTTACACTACTTTACACTAGGCTAGGTTACATTATGTTAAGTTAGGTTTGGTTACACTAGGTTAGATTAGGTTACATTACGTTAGGATACGCTACATTAGGTTACGCTATATTAGGTTACACTACTTTACACTAGGCTAGGTTACATTATGTTAAGTTAGGTTTTGTTACACTAGGTTAGGTTAGGTTACATTACGTTAGGTTATGCCACATTAGGTTAGGTTACATTACATTAAATTACATTAAGTTACAGTAGGTTAGAGTGTGTTGCATTGGATTAGGTTAGGTTAAGTTACAACAAGAAAATAAAAGATGGAAAAAAAGTCTGCCACTCAGCCACTTGGAGCAGCTGATGTAAAATAGTCATATTTCAACCGCTCAATGCTCTGCTGCCACCTACTTGACTGCTTTTACAATAGTGCCATGAGGGCTTTTCTGAATTATTATTATTATGTGAGCAAATTACCTGCAGGACTTAAGTAACAATAGGTCGCAGGACTGTAACTCCCTTGATGTCCACCTCCTACCACTCTCACAAAAAGCTAGACCTGACATTAAATTAATGATTGCAATATTAAAACCAGCTACTCTGGTATATTAAAATTGTGAACTGTATATGATTAGGCTTGCTGGGTACACAAAGAAAATTCGTACTACCACTTACCATTTCATTAATGTAGATGGATCACACCACAACACTGGCCTGACACCTAGACCCTACACTGGCCAGCTAGAGATCTAAATGCAAGGACTAATGGTGCACTTCCCTGCGAGTGATCAACATATCCCTTGATAAAATAGACACATGTGCAGCTCTTGGGTATCTTTATTCAGGAAACGTCTCGCCACACAGTGGCTTCATCAGTCTATACATAGGAGAAACTTGAAGAACAGGAGGAGAATGAGGTAATCAGTCCCTCAACCTTGAGTCGATGTGGTCAGTCCATCAATCTTGAATAGAATGCGGCATATGGGCGGAGAAGCAGCTTATAAACCGTAGGCAGGAGAGGTGCAGCAGATGTAGGCGGTGTCACATTTGTTCAATGTGGAAGTAGGTCATGCCCAAGGGTTAGGCAAGCGAAGAATTCCCAAGTATTAAGATCCCAAGAAGTTGCAGTGTCTGACAGGATTGTAGATGAACGTGTCAGTTCTCTGAACCATTCATCTACAACATATCCCTTAACTTCCGCTATCCACACGTAATTCTTGAGGTCCCGCAAGTTTACTGTCCCAATTCTCCAGCGGAGGGCACTAACACGGGTTCCTATTACAAATTCAGGCCAAAAAACCCAATTTGGCTCGAAAGATGTTGAAATATTAGCAGAATTTTCCTCGACAATCAGTGTTCACAAATTACAAATGGCGTCCTCCCCTGCATCCCCCTCACTCGAAATTTCTCGAAGGGTCAAATCAACATCACATTTTAATATACAATTATTATATAATTCAAATTTATACATGCTGAATTTTAAAAAATTCAAAATTTTCCACAAAAGCTGTCGTTATGAGGACAGACTGCTGTTGTACCTGATTAGGCTGTAATTGGAAGTACAATTACAGTTGCCTTTAAGGATCCACTACACTACGAATTTTGAAACAGCTGGACTCTCAACATCCTCATTTAGCTTTCAGCGATGTCATTTTTTTCCCCCCGTTCTAATGTTGTTACTGTACGAAATTTTGACGAGATGAGTCATAGAGAGGCTACCACCGGAATACCGCCTTCAGATATGTTTTTCTCAGTATCAGAGTTGACCCACCTTGTCGGTGGTGCGAAGACTAAGGTTCTACCAAAACATAACAAAATATCTCGTTCTTGCTGTCCGACCCTGGCCGAGTTCATTTTATAACACCAGACTTCAGAATGAATGGCAAATAATAATATTTTGGATTAGTCGATAAGAATATAAATATTCACTTTTTTTTCTAATCATACGTTCAACATAAAAGCTCTCATTATTTTTTTTTTCAATTTATAAACCACTCGTTGACTGATTTGCAGTGTTATTGGTCATAACAATTAGCCATCAGTCTGAGATGCTGAACATATATTGTTGAAAATGGTATAAAATAAATATACCCAACTGTTGCATATGTGTTAGGTAAGACACATATGCAACAGTTAGGTATCTTTATTTCGAAACGTTTCGCCTACACAGTAGGCTTCTTCAGTCGAGTACAGAAAAGTTGATAGAAGCGGAAGAAACTTGAAGACGATGTAATCAGTCCATCACCCTTAAAGTTTTGAGGTGGTCAGTCCTTCAGTTCCGTTGTCTGAAACAACGGAACAATGCTCTTCTCCAGACTGAGGGACTGACCACCTCAAAACTTTAAGGGTGATGGACTGATTACATCGTCTTCAAGTTTCTTCCGCTTCTATCAACTTTTCTGTACTCGACTGAAGAAGCCTACTGTGTAGGCGAAACGTTTCGAAATAAAGATACCTAACTGTTGCATATGTGTCTTACCTAACAATCTGTCGGTATTTTATACCATTTTAATGTTCATGTTGCATATGTGTCTTAATTATGAACATATATTACCTTATAAAGGAATTCTAAGCTGTCATCAGTGCGTATTTATATTATAATTCCCTGATCTGGTCTGGGACCCTTGTACAGGACTCATTCATGTGGGATTTTCGTCCATCCCTGCTGTGCCATACGGAGCTAATTAATTCCACATGTAATCTTTATATAAGATTACTGGATAATATCATATGCATGGTATTTTCTATTGCCTTCATAATATCCCATCGTAGTTTATTACATTTGTTCGCTGCCTCGCTCTAAAGAATTTCTGGTTTTATCCCTTTGATTCCTCTGAACTTCTGATGGTCATTTGTGTTTCCTCGTTCTGTTTCCTCTCATTTCAAATAGTTTGGTTTATCATCTTTGTCTGTATCTCAAGTATCTTAAAAGGTGTGATCACATCTCTGTTCATTTATCTTTCTAATGATGTGATCCTCAGCTCTGTTACAGTATGTATATGTTTGCATCTCATCCCGTCTAACTCTGTAGTCAGCCTTGTATAAAACCTCTGAACATATTTTAAGTATCTTTATCCTTGATAGGAGGAGAGTTCCATGGTAACGTAGGGTACATCAACACTGCTCTTACATATAACATATACAATGTTCTGAATGTCTCCATGTTTAGATACATAAGCTATAGCTTATTTTTACTTGCCTGTTTAGCAAATGCCACTATGTTTTGTTTATGTGCCACTCAGGAGACAGATTAAGCGTGATGTCCACCCCCTAGGTCCTGTTCTCTTTCTGAGAACAGGACCTCACTCTTAAGTGTATTTTCCTCTTGTCTCCTGGCTCCTGATCTCATTATCATAACCTTGCATGCAAATAAGTCACTTTGTCTCAATTTTTGGATTATCCTAGGTAATTTACACTATGTACCTGTGTACACTTTGTGTACCTGTACCTAAATGAACTTAATTAATTCCAGTAACCACTTGCTGGGCCTTTCCATGAAGTTGTTTAATTTCCATATATTTTACCTTCATTACCATCTAATCCGTTCTCTTGTTTTTACCTCTAGTACTTAGGCACACCAGGATGCAGTGGTCCGTTGCTCCTTGGTGTTTTTCATATTCTCTCCCCTCAATATCAACTTTTATCGCACATAATAATTTGAATGATCTTGATAATTCGTGTCCTCTCATCCTCTTTGGACATTTAACATGTTGACACTGCATCTACTAATTTTACTCTCCATATTTCTTCTCCCCATGCAGGTCCCTTATCTTGTAGCCACCCTGGTTAAAATCTTCTAAGATTAGAATTGTTGTTTTCTTAATTTTCGTTACTGTTTCTGCTCTTTCTACGTGTATGATAGTTTTATTGTTGTCTTCATACTCCTGTTTGGGTCCCCCAGAGTCTTGACTGGGAGGAATGAAGATTGGTTCCCAAAATAAAATGAGTAAAACCTTTACAGTGAGTAAAACCTCTCCAATCCTTTATTTTTCTTCATTAATAAAGCTACTCATCTACCCACTCTTACAACATTCTTGTCTATCACCTGCCATTTTCCAGGAAATATTGTATTCGCTATTGTTCACAAGCCTTTCCACTTCCCACCTTTCCCTGTGCTCACCTCACACTCCACATTCTACCTGCTATCCACCCCACCTTTATCACCACCCACCCACAATTTTCACCACCCACTCCACACCCCCACCTTCACCATCCCAATGGAAATAAATAACTTTGGCATTTTTTTGGGTTATCCGAGGTAACTTGCACACATATTACTATGTATGATAATTCGTGCAACGGTATTTATGTGTATCTGTGCGTAAATAAACTTACCTAGCACAAACCATTTCACATCTTCACCATCCACCACAACCGCCCACCTCACCTTCCCCACAAATCCACTAGCCTTTCCCACCAAATATTCCCCCCCCCACACCTACCACATCGCCATGAGGAAGTGGAAAAAAATTCTTCCTCCCTAAGTCATGTGTGTCGTAAGAGGCGACTAAAATGCTGGAAGCAAGGGGCTAGTAACTTCTTCTGTATGAATTACTAAATTTTAAAAGTAAAGCTTTCTTTTTTCTTTTTGGGTCACCTTGCCTCGGTGGGATGCGGCCGATTCGTTGAAAAAAAAAACTACCACATCACCTTCCTCAACCCCCACCCCACCTCATTTCTACCTCACCCATCCACAACTAATCCCTGCTCTACCCTACAACCCACCTCACCTCTACTCCCCCTCCCACCCTCCCTTCCACCCATCTCCCATTCCTGCTTATATGATACTTCCTTGCTCCTCGTCAAGTCTTTAACAGTCTCATTATGAACACATGAGATGGTGGCACTGGTCCTAACGAGAAGTGGGGGAGGCAAGTGGGAGAGGTGTTGAGGGGAGGCTAGGAGGGTTGGGAGAGGGATGAGAGGAGAGGATTAAAAGGGGGAGGGAGTAGTATGGAGATGGAGAAATAGGGGAGGGGTAGGGTTTTTAGTAGGAGAGGGGAGGGGAGGTGAAGGGCAGAGAATGGGTTAGAGAGGAGGGTAGGGGTGAGGAAGGTAAAAAAGAGTGGGATCGTAGAGGAAGGGGAAGAGTTGGAGTGGAAGGGAGAACTTGGGAAAGATGAGCGCGATAGACAAGGGAAGAGGGTGGGGGAGTGGAGACTGAGTTTTTTATTTAACAAAAATTAGATACATCAGCATTGTGTTATTACATTATTCCTCAGGATGGAGCTTATACAAGGTGTTGAAATTTGTCAGCCTGAGGTGGGAGACTTCGGTCGGGCAGTGAGGATATAGTCCGACATTCCAGTAAGGATTCATCAGCTACGACAGCTTCAAAGGTTTCCTTCCAGCAGATCTGGAGTTACTGTCACTTGAGAATTAAGATCTCCTGTGTATGGGATACCATACACAGGAGTAGTGGAATTTTTATGAAGATATTTCCATCAGCCCAGAGTGAAGGAAAGAGAAATTATACAAAGGAATCATTTAGCTTTGGTATTAAGAGCGTCTGATATATTAACTGGGCTACCAAGTTTTGTGGCCCAGTCAGTTACATTTTATAATTTTAGTATTATCATGGGTAGGGATTGTAGAATAATATTATATTTGGCAAGGTTGTACTGGGAAGATCAGAGAAGGTTGCTAGAATATACAAACAAACTTTATTTCCTTCTCCAGTATACAAAATGTAGTTTACGTGTAAGAAAATATTGTTAAAAAAACAACAATAACATTCTGTGCATTTGGGGCAGACTTATACTAATACTGACACACTACTTAACAACTAGACATAGGTTATTTGAGTAAGAGATTTTTTTTTAATGAACCAG
>NC_091292.1:74572595-74611584 GCF_038502225.1 Cherax quadricarinatus
GGATGGAGGAACAGTGAAAAAGGATAGAGCAAGAATGGTAGAGAAAATTAGGAGAGCTTTCTGAAAAAATGGAGAAAGAGCTCTCTGTGAAATGGGAAAAGAGGTTGGGGAAAGAGACGAAGCAAACCATACCCCGGCCAGGATTGAACCCGCGGTCATAGAGTCTCAAAACTCCAGACCGCGGGTTCAATCCCGGCCGGGGTATGATTTGTTTGCAATCGTGTCATTACGATTTCATGAGTCAAGGAGACGAAGAATTGGGAGGCACAAGTCGAAACTGCAGTAGCCAGGGTAAAGGTCCTAGAATTTGAGGTAAACAGGCTGAAGCAAGTCCACCACCATGTGCTGGACACAGTACACACAACCGAGGAAGAAGTGAAGAGGCTTCTGAGTGAGCTAGATACCTCAAAGGCAATGGGGCCAGATAACATCTCTCCATGGGTCCTGAGAGAGGGAGCAGAGGCACTATGTGTACCCCTAACAACAATATTCAATACATCTGTCGAAACAGGGAGATTGCATGAGGCATGGAAGACAGCAAATGTAGTCCCAATCTTTAAAAAAGGAGACAGACATGAAGCACTAAACTACAGACCAGTGTCACTGACATGTATAGCATGCAAAATCATGGAAAAGATTGTCAGAAGAATGGTGGAACATGTAGAAAGGAATGATCTCATCACCAGCAGCCAACATGGTTTCAGAGACGGGAAATCCTGTGTCACAAACCTACTGGAGTTCTATGACATGGTGACAGCAGTAAGACAAGAGAGAGAGGGGTGGGTGGATTGCATTTTCTTGGACTGCAAGAAGGCGTTTGACACAGTACCACACAAGAGATTAGTGCAAAAACTGGAGGACCAAGCAGGGATAACAGGGAAGGCACTGCATTGGATCAGGGAATACTTGTCAGGAAGACAGCAGCGAGTAATGGTACGTGGCGAGGTGTCAGAGTGGGCACCTGTGACCAGCGGGGTCCCACAGGGGTCAGTCCTAGGACTAGTGCTGTTTCTGGTATTTGTGAACGACATGACAGAAGGAATAAACTCCGAGGTGTCCCTGTTTGCAGATGACGTGAAGTTGCTGAGAAGAATTCATTCGATCGAAGACCAGGCAGAAATACAAAGGGATCTGGACAGGCTGCAGACGTGGTCCAGCAACTGGCTCCTGGAGTTCAATCCCACCAAGTGCAAAGGGCAAAGAAGACCGCAGACGGAGTACAGTCTAGGGGGCCAGAGACTACAAACCTCACTCAAGGAAAAAGATCTTGGGGTGAGTATAACACCAGGCACATCTGAAGCGCACATCAACCAAATAACTGCCGCAGCATATGGGCGCCTGACAAACCTCAGAACAGCATTCCGACATCTTAGTAAGGAATCGTTCAGGACCCTGTACACCGTGTACGTTAGGCCCATATTAGAGTATGCGGCACCAGTTTGGAACCCACACCTAGCCAAGCACGTAAAGAAACTAGAGAAAGTGCAAAGGTTTGCAACAAGACTAGTCCCAGAGTTAAGAGGTATGTCCTATGAGGAGAGGTTAAGGGAAATCAACCTGACGACACTGGAGGACAGGAGAGATAGGGGGGACATGATAACGACTTACAAAATACTGAGAGGAATTGACAAGGTGGACAAAGACAGGATGTTCCAGAGACTGGACACAGTAACACGGGGACACAGTTGGAAGCTGAAGACACAGATGAATCAAAGGGATGTTGGGAAGTATTTCTTCAGCCACAGAGTAGTCAGGAAGTGGAATAGTTTGGGAAGCGATGTAGTGGAGGCAGGATCCATACATAGCTTTAAGCAGAGGTACGATAAAACTCATGGTTCAGGGAGAGTGACCTAGTAGCGATCAGTGAAGAGGTGGGGCCAGAAGCCTGGACTCGACCCCTGCAACCTCAACTAGGTGAGTACAACTAGGTGAGTACACACACACACACACACACACACACACACACACACACACACACACACACACAGATAGAGATATATATATATATATATAGATATATATATATATATATATTCCTAAATCGTTAAACTGGTCCCTTTTCACATATCAGTGGGTGTTAGTCATCGTGGCTGCCGTCGGCGATCATGTAACAACGTTTTCACTCAGCTTGAATAATCTCAGTTTATTGTTGTAGTTAAATGCTTCTATGAATCACAAGGAACCGAGCTGAGCTTAATGACTCTCTTATAAGTTTCACTCCTCACTAACTAGGCTACGTTTATCATGATAGGTTTTCTTCAACTACTGAAGTCATTAAGTTCATGGGGAAGCGCTAAACCCACAGTGCCTGGGGAATGGTGGGTAATCAGGTTTGATCCACAGGGAAGGTAACTCTAATTCCTTGAATCAAGAGTATTTCATCAGCCTCAAGGACTCCTCCACCACTGGAGGGAGATTTACGTTGAAATACGGTATATCATTTGTAAGCCGCTGAACGATCCAAGAAAGGTATCCCCGTATTGTACAAACCTTGCTTCCTCTTCCTCATTGAACGCAAAAGGAATAGTACAGAGTGAAGCATGAGTTTCTAATGCACTTAAATATCATCTGAAGATTTGAAGCTAATCAGAAGAGGCATTCACAAGTTAATGCATGACACTAATATCCCTGTGGAGTTTTTTTACGTAATTTCATAAATGTAAAACATATGATTGAATAATACAATAACTGTGTAATAAAATATGGTGCGGTTTGGACCCTTCGAGAAATTTCGAGGGAGGGGAGTGTAGAACAGCCAGTAGTGGCGCCGAAGAGATGGCATATTGAATTTAATGTGTGAACACTGAATGAACTTCTGCTAATAATTCGGCATCTTCCAAGGCCAATTTGGGGTGTTCTGGCCTGAATTTGTAATAGGAACCCATGTTAATGTCCCCTGCTGAAGAATTGGGACAGGAAATTTGCGGGACCTCAAGAATTACGTGTGGATGGCTGAAGATAAGGAAACATCACTCACAGGGAAGTATACCAATAGTCCTTTCATTTAGATCACTAGCTGGCCAGTGTAGGGTCTAGGTGCCAGGCAGGTGTTGTGGTGTGATACAGCTACAGTAATTAAATGGTAAGTGCTAATATGAATATTTTGTGTACTAAGCAAGTAAACCAAAATAACATGCAGTCCACCTAACTTTAATTACCAGAGTAGCTGGTTTTAATATTATAATTACTAATTTAATCTCAAGTCTAGCTTTTTGTAAGAATGGTGAAGAAGTGGGCAGTCGAAGAAGCAACAATTCAGTGACCTACTGTGACTAAGTCCCACCTACCTCACCCAAATTACTTGCAGGTAATAATTAAGGTAATAAATACCCTGTAAATCTTATGCAGGTAATTTACTCACATAAAAAATAATAATAATAATAATAATAATAATAATAATAATAATAATAATAATAATAATAATAATAATAATTTTCACAACCCCATTTTCGCCAATAAAAATGGTAAATTGGCGCCTGCACAACCCAAAACCAATTCAAACTTTTCACTAACATGACACACCAGCCTTGACAGTTTAAAGGTAGGAAATTAGTTACATTAAGTTTACATGGATATATATAATGAGTGCCCCAACGATAGGGCTTATACTTAGGACAGTTATATTCGCAAAAAATAGTTGGGACGATCCCAGCGCTTCCTCTACGCTGAGTTACTTGTCACTGTCTTAGCATAAATATTATCTGAAGGCAATATGAGGGAAGCACTGGTCTGTATTGATTATAAAGCTGCTGTTCAAAGAGCAGCTGATGAAACACATGCGGAAGATATCATATCCTTGAGAGCTGGTACATTCAATTATTGTTTAAAACAATGTTTACTCGAGACGATGATTCTAAGTAGATATTAAGATAAGAACATAAGAAAGAAGGAACACTGCGGAAGGCCTACTAGGCCAAGCTAGGCAAGTCCAAGAATGAATGAGCGCTGAAGCAGGACTACTGGCCCAATCTAAGCAGAGGTCCAAGTCACTCCCACTCATACAACAACACAGGAACTGACTATCGGACGTCATGCGAAGACGTAACCTAACTGATTTAAGCTGAGCATCGCATGACACACTGCTCTGTGGCAGAGCAAGTGGAGCTCACAACACAAAGATACGCCTTCCTGGTCCTCCCCAAATGCCCCAGCATCCTCGGGATCCCAAGTAACTCCAGTATCCTGATGATTCCAGTAACTCCAGCATCCTGGTGAACCCAGTAACTCCAGCTTCCTGATGATTCCAGTAACTCCAGCATCCTGGGATCCCAAGTAACTCCAGCATCCTGATGATTCCAGTAACTCCAGCATCCTGGTGATCCCAGTGACTCCAGCATCCTCCTGATCCCAGTAACCCCAGCATCCTAGTGATCACAGTAACTTCAGCATAGTGGCGATCCTAGTAACCTCAGCATCCCGGTGATCCTGGTAACCCCAGCATCCTGGTGATCCTGGTAACTCCAGCAGCTTGGTGATCCCAGTAACTCCAACAACCTGGTGATCCCAGTAACTCCAGCAACCTGGTGATCTCAGTAACTCCAGCATCCTGGTGATTCCAGTAACTCCAGCATCCTGGTGATCCTGGTAACTCCAGCATCTTTATGATCACAGTAACTCCAGCAACCTGGTGATCCCAGTAACTCCAGCATCATGATGATTCCAGTAACTCCAGCATCCTGGGGATCCCAAGTAACTCCAGCAACCTGATGATTCCAGTAACCCCAGCATCCTGGTGATCCTGGTAGCCCCAGCATCTTGGTGATCCCAGTAACTCCAGCATCCTGGTGATCCCAGTAACTCCAGCATGCTGGTGATCCCAGTAACTTCAGCAACCTGGTGATTCCAGTAACTCCAGCATCCTGGTGATCACAGTAACTCCAGCATCCTGGTGATCCCAGTAACTCCAGCAACCTGGTGATCCCAGTAACTTCAGCATCCTGGTGATCCCAGTAACTCCAGCATCCTGGTGATCCAAGTAACTCCAGCATCCTGGTGATCCCAGTAACTCCAGCATCCTGGTGATCCCAGTAACTCCAGCATCCTGGTGATTCCAGTACCTCCAGCATCCTGGTGATCACAGTAACTCCAGCATTGTAGTGATTCCAGTAACTCCAGCATCCTGGTGATCCCAGTAACTCCAGCATCCTGGTGATCCCAGTAACTCCAGCATCCTGGTGATTCCAGTAACTCCAGCATCCTGGTGATCCCAGTAACTCCAGCATCCTGGTGATCACAGTAACTCCAGCATCCTGGCGATTCCAGTACCTCCAGCATCCTGGTGATTCCAGTACCTCCAGCATCCTGGTGATTCCAGTACCTCCAGCATCCTGGTGATTCCAGTAACTCCAGCATCCTAGTGATTCCAGTAACTCCAGCATCCTGGTGATCCCAGTAACTCCAGCATCCTGGTGATCGCAGTAACTCCAGCATCCTGGTGATTCCAGTAACTCCAGCATCCTGGTGATCCCAGTAACTCCAGCATCCTGGTGATTCCAGTAACTCCAGCATCCTGGTGATTCCAGTACCTCCAGCATCCTGGTGATCACAGTAACTCCAGCATCCTAGTGATTCCAGTAACTCCAGCATCCTGGTGATCCCAGTAACTCCAGCATCCTGGTGATCCCAGTAACTCCAGCATCCTGGTGATCCCAGTAACTCCAGCATCCTAGTGATCATAGTAACCCCAGCATCCTGGTGATCCCAGTAACTCCAGCATCCTGGTGATCCCAGTAACTCCAGCATCCTGGTGATCCCAGTAACTCCTGCATCCTAGTGATCATAGTAACCCCAGCATCCTGGTGATCCCAGTAACTCCAGCATCCTCGTGATCACAGTAACTTCAGCATCCTGGCGATCCTAGTAACCTCAGCATCCCGGTGATCCTGGTAACTCCAGCAACCTGGTGATCCCAGTAACTCCAACATCCTGGTGATCCCAGTGACTCCAGCATCCTGGTGATCCCAGTAACTCCAGCATCCTGGTGATCTCAGTAACTCCACCATGCTGGTGATCTCAGTAACTCCAGCATCTTGGTGATCCCAGTAACTCCAGCATCCTGGTGATCCCAGTAACTCCAGCATCCTGGTGATCCCAGTAACCTCAGCATCCAGGTGATCCCAGTAACTCCAGCATCTTGGTGATCCCAGTAACTCCAGCATCCTGGTGATGCCAGTAACTCCAGCATCCTGGCGATCCTAGTAACTCCAATATCCTGGTGATCCTGGTAACCTCAGCATCCTGGTGATCACAATAACTTCATCATCCTGGTGATCCTAGTAACCTCAGCATCCTGATGATTCCAAATGACTGAAGAGCTGTCACAGGTGTGCATGCTGGCACGCTTCCTGCTGTGGTATTTCCGACAGAAATTAGAGTTTCCTGTCATTATCCTGACGCCGGATACAGCACGAGTGACATCATTCTCTATTTACGATCATAATACATACACTTTAATGTTATTGTTGCAATTGTGGGGGATCGCTAAATCCTTATGGGTTGAACAGAGCCTGGGGGAATGGAAGGCATTAAGATTCCATCCAGGAAAGAAAGTACAGGTCCAATACCTTAGATCAAGATTCCCTCGCCGGCCTCATGGAACCTCCCCTAGGGAAACACACTTGCCTGATTATAATTATAACATTAATTTTTAAAGGGTTGACTGGTAAGCCAGTTAAAGGTCTCGGTCAAATGATCAAAAGCTCCAACTGTGGGTCATCATCTATGACTACGACCCGCGTCAGGAAACACTTGCCCTGTTTCTTAATAAACCTCACCTAACCTAACTTGATGTTGTTGACCTCCTCTGACAAATGGGAGGTAATCAGGTTCGATCCAAGGGAGAAAGGCAGGTCTATTTCCTTGGATCAAGAGCCCTTCACCGGTATTAATAACCCTTTCTTACAAAATGTATGATATTAGTGTTAACATTTTTTTATTACTTAAAAACTAAGCAACCTTGTTCTTCTTTATCTAAAATTAGCATTTATTGGTTTCCATTCAAGGAAGATTCCTGATGCTTTTGTTTATATATTATATTTATGGGAAGTGGTAAGCCCATAGGAACGATACAGCACTCGGGGAATGGGAGGCATTCAAGTTTGATCCAAGGGAATAGAGAGTAGCTTCAATTCCATGGGTCATGAACCCTCCTTTCAATTATTATTATTATTATAATCAAAAGAAGCGCTAAACCACAAGGGCTATACAGCGCTGCAGGGCAGGAAGGAAGCAGGGCTATCAGGCGGCAAAAGGGAGAGGGATAATTAGTAGGGTATGGAGAACAGCGGGGCAGTGGATAGTACAGGGGTAGAGGGTAGCAAGAGATTGAGGTAGAAATGGCTGAGGGGGAGTGCGAAAGGTATTGTCATCAGAGTTTGTGGAGTAAGTCAGTTGTTGTCAAGAAGTCAATGAGAGAGTCAGGATTAAAGGAGGGTTCATCAGCAAGAAGGGAAGGTAAAGAGAGAGTAGTAGAGCAGAGATGATGTTGGAGGTAAATTCTGCGTGCTCTTTGAGAGAGAGGGCAGTCTAACAGAATGTGGCTAACCGATACTGGAACCTGACAAGTCTCACAGAGAGGAACAGGGTGCCTCTCCATGAGATACCCATGAGTAAGACGAATGTGGCCAATGCGAAGACGGGAGAGAGTAGTCTCCCAACCTCGACACTAATGACAAGAAGACGGCCAGTAACCTATACTCGGTTTAATAGAATGAAGTTTGTTACCGAGTAGATTAGACCAACGTTGTTGCCAACGGGTGTGAAGGTGGGTAGCTATTACAGCAAAATAGTCTGTAAATGGAACACCTCTATATGAAACTGTTAGGTCATGTACTGCTGACCGTGCAGCAGTGCCTGCCTTGTACGTCAACATGACCAGGGACCCAACAAAAAACAATATCTTTATGCTTGGTAGAGATAAGGTGTAGCCAAAGTTGGATATGGAGGACTAGGGGGTGGGGTGTACCAAATTTTCATATAGCCTGTAGAGCACTAAGGGAGTCTGAGACAACCACAAATAGTGACACAGGCATAGATGCAATACGGATAAGTGCTGCAAGAATGGCATACAATTCAGCTGTAAAAATGCTAGCCAAGGATAGTAAATGTCCTCGCACGACACTGTCCGGAAACACTGCTGCGAATCCGATGCCATCAGAAGACTTAGAGCCATCTGTGTACACTGCAATGGCATGAGAATGAGAGCGGAAGTTGTCAAGAAAAAGAGAGCAGGAAGCTACCATAGGCAGTTGGGCTTTCACGCAAGGGAGTGAGAAAGAACAGACTTGGACAGCTGGAACTTCCCAGGGGGGCAGGGAAAAGTGAGATGCTACATGAACATAGAAAGGTGGTAACTGAAGGGAAGACAAGAGTGAATGTAGTCGAAGAGAAAAGGGATGGAGCAAACAGGGGTGACGAACAAATAAAGAATGTCTACTAACATCGGTGACTATTCTATATATGGAAGGCTTGCGGAGATCATGAGAGTGAACATAGTAGCGAAGGCAATGGGCATCACGGCGATCGGACAAGGATGGAATATTCGCTTCTGCATAGAGGCTCTCAACAGGGGAAGTGTGAAAAGCACCAAGGCACAAACGTAATCCCTGGTGATGGATGGGATTAAGGCTCGAGAGAGTAGTAGGAGAAGCCGCTGAATAGATCTGATCACCATAATCGAGTTTCGATAAAATGAGGGCTGAATGTAGGCGAAGGAGAGTTCGACGATCAGCTCCCCATGAAAGATGAGCAAGGGTTTTAAGAAGGTTCAGCCGGTTGTGACAAGTTACCTTCAGAGAGGTAATGTGAGGTTTCCAGGATAACCTACGGTCAAAGAGAAGGCCTAGAAACCTGACTGCATCACGTTCAGGGATACGTGAGCCATAGAGGTACAAAGGATGATCGGAGATGACAAAGCATCTAGTGAAAGTAATTTGGTGAGTTTTGGTACTGGAAAATTTAAACCCATGCGTGGTGGCCAATTGGAAACATGGTCGACCGCATGCTGGAGAGAAACTGTAATGAGGTGGCAGTCAGTGCCTGCACATGCAATAGCGAAGTCATCAACATAGAGTGATGACCAAATATTGGATGGAAGACTAGAGGCCAAATCATTTATAGCAAGGATAAAAAGTGTTGTGCTCAGAACACATCCCTGAGGAACACCCTCAGCTTGGAAAAGTCCGGGGAGAGCACATTATTAACCCGAACGCAGAAATGTCTGTCAGTTAAAAAGTTTTTAAGGAAGGATGGTAGATTACCTCGGAGGCCTAAGGAGTGGGCTTGGGCCAAAATATTATACCTCCAAGTTGTATCATATGTCTTCTCGAGGTCAAAAAATATGGCAATAACTGAGTGGTTATTCACAAAGGCATTACGAACATACGTATCCAAGCGTAGTAAGGGGTCTATGGTAGAACGACCCTTACGAAAGCCATATTGACTAGTGGAGAAACTGTTGTGTGTCTCTAAATACCACATTAAACGTCGATTTACCAGACGTTCCATCACTTTGCAAACTGCACTGGTAAGAGCAATGGGACGATAGTGGGAGGCATCATGTCCCGTAGTACCCGGTTTACGGAAAGGGAGAACAATGGCAGATTTCCACAGCTGGGGGAGAACTTGTGACCAAATAAGATTGAAGAGGTGTAAGAGGACTACAAGGGCTGATTGATGTAAATGTTGTAACATCTGAATATGAATGTCGTCAGGCCCAGCTGCCGATGATCGGAAAGTTGAGAGTGCCGCCTCCAGTTCCTGAAGTGTAAAAGGCACATTATACGGTTCGTCAATGTGAGAAGAAAAGTCCAAAGGTGCTAACTCTCTGGCAGACTTTGAGGAAAGAAATGAGGGGCATAGATGGAGCCCCTGAGAAATAAGGACCAGATGATTGCCAATTTCAATGGCAACGTCAAGAGGGTTTGCTATATCAACACCGGCAACCTGCAAAACAGGACCCGGGTCAGGAGAGTATTTACCACTCAGTTTCTGTACTTTTTTCTAGACTGCACTCATAGAGGAAGCCGAGGTGATGGTGGAAACATAATCTCGCCAACAAGTGCATCACGGATGAAATGGCGAGCGACCGCTCGCTTCTGCTTAAAATCAAGAAGTCTCTCTGTGGTTCTATTGTACGGTACCTGCCCCATGCAGCGCATTTCAAAAGTACTGCCCGAGCACAGGCAGGAGACCACCATGGCACACACTTCTGAGAATGCCTGCCTGAGGTTTGGGGGATAGAATGAGAAGCTGGGGTTACAACTGATGTCGAGAAGAGGTGTAAAAGTTCATCAATGGAGGATGAAGAAGGAACCTCACTAAAAGTAGTTAGTTGTGAGTAAAGGTCCCAATTTGCTCGATCAAATTGCCAGCGAGGGCTACGAAGAAGTGGTGAATATGAAGAAGTAAGAATGATTGGAATGTGATTGCCGTCATGTAAGTCCGGTAGAACAGACCAGGCAAAGTCTAGTGCAGTGGAGGAAGAGCAGACCGAGAGATCGATGCAAGAGAGAGTATGAGTACGAGGATCAAAATGGGTGGGGGTACCCATATTTAAAACACGGAGGGGGTGATAAGCGAGAAAAGCCTCCAACTGAATGCCACGTGAGTCACAATGAGACCCCCTTCCCAGAGGAAATGGTGGGCATTAAAATCGCCAAGTAACAGAAATGGTGGCGGTAAGGGTGAAACAAGAAAGGCAAAATCTGGTATAGATAATGCCCGAGAAGGAGAGATATATGAAGAACATAATGTAAACCTTTTATTCAAGTGGATACGGGCTGCAGTGTAATGCAGCAAGGTATGAACAAATAGTTGACAGTATGGAATATCATTGCATAGAAGAAGGGCACTTTCATTAAAGGTCCCATCTGAGAAAGTATCCGAAGAATACAACAAATTATAGCCTGAGATAGGTTGGAAAACAGCTGAGTGTAATTTTGGTTCTTGTAAGCAAACACCAACAGAGGAAAACCTGGAAAGCAACATCTGAAGCTCACCCCGACTACTCCTGAGGCTGCGGATATTCCACTGTAAATAGGCCATGATTGGCAATGAGGAAAATACCAGGAATCTGCAGGTAAGGGCACCTACTGACTAGAGGGGTTAGAAAAGTCTACAGGTAAACTCCAGGTATGCAGTGGCATCGGAAAACGTTCAAGCAGCAAAGGAACAGACCGTTGCGAAGAATGGGGTTGTAGAGATGGAGGAGAGGGAAGAGAAGGAACAGGAGGTGGATCAGTGTCCATTGAAGGTTTAGTCTCTGCAATATATTCTGAAATAGCGTCAGGTGTTTCTGAATTCAAAGACATTGTATGGGAGACAATATTGGAGATAGAAGGAGGAGGGTGAGTAAAGATTGGGACAGTAATGAACTGTACTAAAGTAGGGGGGGACGAAAGTGTGTTGGGAACTGGAGAAGAAGTGTGGGAGGGGACAGAGGAGGTAGAAACCTGGGAGGTGGCAGAAGAGGGAGAGACTTGGGAGGGGACAAGGGAGAAAGGTACAGATGGGGAGGGGGGTGAACCTCCACACTTGTAATAGAGCAAGTGAGAGGGGAAGAACCAGGTACAGAGACTGGAAAGGTAAAATGTGGGGGCAGAAGAAGGGAAGGAGTGGGCAAAGAAGATTTGAGCAAAGGGGATTTTTTGGACTTCTGAGAAGTAGAGGGGCGATTGGTAGGTGTGGTACGAGATCTTGTCGATACTGGGGCTTTTGAGTGAGAACTCAAAGATGTCAGAACAGACTGAGGTGTTGAAGTAGGGATGTCTGAGCCAAGGACAGCAAAAGAATTAGATACAGGAGTGACTATGGGAGGGGTAACAACAGAGGAGGCTGCAGAAGATGGGACCCCAGAAGTGGGGGGACGTTTTGAAACACGAGAATAAGAAACATGGGGTAGTCTCCCTTGGAGGTGGAGATGAGAAACTGCCATAGCATAAGGGAGACCTTCTGCCTCTTTGAGGCAATGGATTTCACGCTCATTTAAGTAGACCTGGCAATGGCAAGAGTACGAAGGGTGAGCCTCATGACAATTAAAGCAAAAGAGAGGTCGACTGCAAGACATATTAGAATGGTTGTTGGCACCACAGACTGGGCATTCGGCTATAGATCTGCAATATTTCACTGAGTGACCAAATCGCCAGCAATTTCTACACCGCTGAGGTGTAGGGATCACCATTCAAACTTGTAACCGATGTCCTGCAACATAAACAGAGGACGGGAGTTCACGACTGTCAAAAGTTAATCGAGCCACACTGCAAGGGTATCGTCTCTGCCCATGGGCAGGAAGGACATAAGTGTCTACCTTGAGGATTGGGAGATCTTGGAGTTCCAGCTGTTCAAGAATGTCATTTCCACATGCCTGAAAATTCTGTTGGACTATGGTATGGAGCAGAATGACAGTACCACTACAAGAATTGAGGGAATGATGTTTTTCGACAGTGACAGGAATAGTATCGATATGTGAAAGAAGAGAAAGATCATGAGCTTGGGTAGCATTCTGAACAGTGATGATGCGCATACCACTCTTCAGAGCATGAAAGGAAATATCTCTACCAACATGGTGGAGGAGTGCCTTGCCAATACTATGGTCGGAAAGATAGGCAATAGAGGAAGTCGGTCGTAAAGTAAAGAATTTAGTCCATTGTGCATTCCGAAACCGAGCATGGAAAGGGAGTGCTTGATGTGTTGATTTTTTCTGAGAAGAACGAGGTGGTGGTGAAGTATCATCATCAGGCAATTGTCGTTGGCGTTTAGGAGTGGGACCAGAGTTGGTCCGACGTGAAACGGGCTGGCGATTCGAAAATTGCCACACCACCCTGGTACCTGAAGCAGGTGAGGAAACAGCACCAGTAAGAGGTACAGGGGCATCAAGAGTGTCCGAAGAGTGGTCAAAAAACCAGGCAGGGTCAGAATGGGGTGCGGTATCAAGAAGGTGCCCGGGGGTAGTAGGTTCATGGACTGGGTTCTCCATGATTAGGTTACTTCTTTTCTTTTTGCTTTTAAGGAAAAAAAAGAAAGAAGAAAAGAAGATAAAAAAATAAAAGAAAAGAGGGGAGCGGGGAGGAATAGTTCCCAGGAGGAATGAAAGGGCCGGAAATCTCCCTCCTCGAGGACCTCAGCACCACAAGTAGCAGTAGCGCAGATGCAGCATGGAACCCGTGCCATACCCTATCCTTCATGCCAGTAAACCAGCAATCTGGGATAGCAACCTCACATCTGCTGAGCTACCTTGGTGGACAAAAGAGAGGACAGCCGGATATCCACCACAAAGCATACTATTTTGGGACATCTGTTACGAATTGCCCATCTCTTCTATTATGAAATGAGAATAGTTAGGTTAAGATTTTTAAGTTTGTCTGAGTGGGCCTTTAAGTCGTCTATGATTATTTTAGGGAAGTCTGGTAGGAGCTCAAGGTTTTTCTGTGTTTGGAATTGGGTTTAAGTTTGTTTGGTTGGAGTTCAATATCGAAGAGGATTAAAACCTAATCTTTCACCATTAAATCATCTTATATAAGGGGATTAGGAGTGATAGGTATTTATGTTGTCTATTAGAGCTTAGGTTTATATGGTATTGGTTTAGATTTGCTTCTTGTCATTCTGAGAATCTTGCATTTGCTTTGACTTATCTTCCTCCATTTTCGTTTTCAAAATTTTAATTAAATTACTGCTAGCTATGCTTTACGATAAAAACAGTAATGAACATTGTCCAAAACATTTCTAATCTTATTAACAGCATATCTACTGATGTTAATATTTAAATGTGTTTTGATCACTGGGCGATCTGAGAAAGGTATCCAAGTATCCCAGAAGCCGACCCCCTTCTACCTTAGTGTAAGTAAAATCATTGTACAGAGTTTCTAATGCAGACGAGTATAAGGATTGAAGCCATTCAGATGAGGCATTCACAACTTATCACAGGGAAACTAATATCCCAATATTTACACAGCCCAAACTAATTGAGACCTACAAAGTAATAACAACTTTGAAAGTCTAAAACCAGTCAGAAGAAGTGTTCTTTACAAAAATAACCCACACAGCGTGAGGGAAAAGTCGGTAAACTGAGCTTATGATATTTCAGACTCCAAGAGGCTTAGTGTGTCACCGCCCACACTTCCATCTAGCGGGTCGCTGTGAAACGCCAGATTTCTTTGGCTCTGAGTTCAATTTGGTTTCTACTCCTGATAATAATATTAACCTTACCTGATTTGGGAAATCGTGTCACTTTCACTCTTCACCTGATCAGGTTGGGTGACTTACCAGGAATATTGATTCAGTGTTATACTTAATAACTGTGAAAATTTGTGTGGACTGCCTCCAAGTGAGTCGCCTACCCTAGCAAACTCTGTTGACACCGAGCTCTGAGGTGGGTACCTCAGCCTCACAAGTGGCTTATAGGACAGATTTTCACAAATGATTGGTATTGCAAGAAACCTCGCCTGCATGCACGTATAAAGGACTAACTTACTTGGTGTTGCAGCATATATCCTGATCTTCACTTCCCTAAGCTAGCCTTAGCCCCTTTGGACTTCCCCTCAGAAACCACGTGCAACCGGGAGCATTAATTCCTGCAATATTCAATCGTAATTAGTGTCCTGCCTGCACCTCAGAAATTCCTATATCCAAGAGGGAATGTATCCCCTAGTATAACTATGCAGACTCAGACACTAGCTTCTAGACTGCTCTGAGACACTGGTACTTACTGGGCATTCTCAACCTGTTGCAACCGGGCCCACAGTTGACTCACTCACAATCTCCCCAGACACTGGCCAGTAATCTATGAGAAAAAAAGTGAAGGTCTTGTCTTACTGTATGGGCCTGACGGAGGTCATCTACGGTACATCGAGGTGCTTCTACCAGATTTCCCCAAGTCTCAGATGTGAAGACACGTGGGGGCGCCGTCTGCTGATCATGGCACGTCTTGTCTTGATGGTGTCCGTCTTAAGAAGAACGAGCTGGTCCCTCTTCCAGACCCTCGTCTCTTTGTTCAAACTAGGGCTGCCAGTTCTCCCTAGCTAACTTATCCTAGTGTTTGCCTACATTATCGGCCTATTACTACCTATGTTAAGGTCTTAGGTCTACATTATGATTATCTACAGATGCCTCAATAATCTAATATTAATATACTAACAGTAAAACTACCTACTCCTTCCCTGACGAGTAAATCTATAAATTAAATACATGCCTACCAACAATCCATCGCCGACAAGAGAATGCTTCCCTGTTTGGGTGGGGTATAAGGGCCATCCAGCTCAGCCATCCCGTACGGCCATGCTGGATCTGTCCTGTGGAACTTTAGGGACCAAATAAATTTCCACATCCTCCCACCGGCGAAGGTAGGCGCTAAGTCTAGATCAAGTCTGCCTCCCGCAGGCCCTCCCAGTGGGCCCTGGACTTGAGCGCCATTCGACGGGTCGTCCGGCCGCTCAGCTCGGTCAGCCTCTGGTCTAATTTCTCATGTCCCGGTCCCACCGTGTGGACCTCGAGAGGTAAAAGCCTGTTGATGGGTCTTATAGTCTCGACACCATTCATTCTCACTTTCACCATTCTCAACTGCCCAGCCTTGTCTGGGTGGGTTGACACTACCAGGCCAAGAGGCCAGTATGCCCTGGGCACCTCGGATTCTACTAGCACCAGGTCCCCTTCACTTAGCATCATTTTATTTGCCTCGGGGTCGGCACCATAGAAATGTTCCCGCAAGGTTGTCAAGTAATCCCTGCGCCACACCTGGTTCCATTTGTCCAGGATGTTCACCAGTCTGTTGTGACTCCTGTGCAGTTCTTCATTGATGGGGGGACCATCTGGCCCATAATAACCCAGCTCCTTGGAAGACTGACTCAAAATTGTGGGGAAGGGCTCAATCCTTCTTCCAAACAGCATGTGA
The DNA here is from genome assembly GCF_038502225.1 of Cherax quadricarinatus. Classification (NCBI taxonomy): domain Eukaryota; kingdom Metazoa; phylum Arthropoda; class Malacostraca; order Decapoda; family Parastacidae; genus Cherax; species Cherax quadricarinatus. The sequence goes on from NC_091292.1 coordinate 74,588,479, forward strand.
TTGGGGGTGAGAGCTTCTTGCTCGTCAATCCCATTTTGTATGTAGGTCAGAGACCTGTTATTAACTCTTGCCTCTATCTCAACTAACACTGTCCTCAGTTCATCAAAGCTCACCCTCCTGCCGTGCAAGACCTTCTGAATGCACCTTTTGACTGTGCCCACCATGCGTTCATAGAATCCCCCTTGCCAAGGTGCCCTGGGAGCTATGAACCTCCACTCGCACTCTATTCTCTTCAGGTGTTCTCGTACTTCTCCGTTGTCCCTAAGATTCCTGAAAACTTTATCAGCCGCCCTAAAGCTTGTGCCATTGTCCGAGATAATCAATCGCGGGCACGAGAATCTGGCAGTAAACCTCCTGAACAATTTCACGAAAGTCTCTGTTGTCATATCTTCTGCCAACTCCAAATGCACCGCTCGAGTAGTGGCACAAGTAAACAGGCAGACATATACTTTCTGAGGGCCCACCCTATCATCTCCTGGGTTCTTCAATGTGATAGCCCCAGTATAGTCTATTCCCACAGTCTCAAAGGGCCTGTCACTATGTACCCGCTCCTGAGGCAGCGGTGGTGGACCTGGGTATTTTAGGGTCCTCCCATCGTACCATCGGCAGACCGTGCAACTCTTTAGCACCCTTTTGATGGCAGCTCGACCCTTCAATACCCAGTAATTCTGATGTAGGCAGGTGAGGGTATCTCCAAATCCCCCATGTAAGGTCCTCTGATGGGCATCTTGCATCAATAGCTCTGTCGCCCATCCCTCCTTTCCCAGTAGCACGGGATGTTTGGCCCCATAGCTGAGCTCAGAGTTTTGTATTCTTCCCCTGCATCTTATTAGCCCCGCATGATCTAGGAACAATCCCAATGAGTGAACCAATTTACTGTTCCCTGAGTCGTCGTCGTTGGACACGTGTCCTGACGCCATAACCTGCTGCCTGGTCGCAAGTACTTCCAGCACTCCTGGAAACCTCTCTTTTTGGTACTGCCATATCCAATATTCTCTGGGACCCACGAGAGACAACTGTCGACCTTGGCTTACCTTGTCATGCAGCTTCCTCACAAATCGAAATACCATTTCCGTGACTCCTATAAGTTTCCTCCAAGAGGAGTAGCACCTGGGGTCAAATAATTCAGTGTCGGGTTCCCCCGCAAAGTGTACTATGCTGCTGGTTGCCTCCACGAATTTCTGCTCCGGCCAGCAATCCCTTGCCGGTAACCAGTCTGGGCCTTTGAGCCAAATCTCGCTTTTACTCAACTTTTTGTGTGTCACCCCTTGGCATATCAGGTCGGCTGGGTTTTGATCTGTAGGCACATACAGAATTGTTGACGTTGACTGCAGTTCCCGTATCTCCTTTACCTGATTCCTGACATAGGGGAGCTTAGACCTGTCGTTCTGGACCCACTGTAAGGCCACCTCCGAGTCTGTCCATACATAGGTGTGTGTCACCCTCAGATTACTCAACACCTCCTCTATGTACTTACCCAGTCTTGCTCCCAGCAACATCGCCATGAGCTCTAGCTTTGGGATCGAGCAATCCTTCAGGGGCGTCACCCGCGCACGACTGATGACCAGATTGACTTGGTCACCGGCCACCAAATACGCTACTGCCCCATAGGCCCTGGAGGAGGCATCACAGAAGACGTGCAAGTCATAATCCCGCTCGGTGCACCCGATGGACCTGGGGAATGTGAACTCATGCAATTCCGCTAGGTCTTTGCTAACCAGATCCCACTCCTGGCAGACTGTTTCTGGCAGGGGGTCGTCCCAACCTAGGTTCAGCTCCCAGGTCTGTTGCACTAGCATCCTCCCTCGAATGGTGATGGGTGTCAACAAACCCAAAGGATCGAAGGCAGTCTGCACTTTGCTCAGCAAAGACCTCCTGGTCAGCTTCCCTTCCCCATCAGGCTTCCTCTTTAGCCTAAGTCTGTCTTCCTTGATTTCCCACTCCAGTCCCAACACCGATGTTACCTCAGGTACTGAGTAACCAGCATAGTCACGTTCCACCGTGCCCCGCAACGTTGGATTGTTTGTCACCCATTCTCTCAATGGCATGTTAGCCGAGAGCATCTCCTGATTAGACTCTCGGTAAATGTCCATCAACAGCCTTTCATCTGAGGTGGTACCTTGCATGTTGTCTACATAAAATAGGGTCTTCAGTAATTCTTTAAGAGGGCTGTTACAGTTCACAAGGTGGTAGTCTATGGTAGCCTGTAATAAGAATGGTGAACTAGTGGCCCCAAACAACACTGCCCTGAATCTGTAGGTATCATACCCTTGCTTGGGCACCTCCCTGTTAGCCAACCACAAGAACCTTGTGTAGTCCCTGTCTTGTGGCTGCAACCCAATACGTAGGAAGGCTTTGCTAATGTCTGCCGCATAGGCGTACTGTTCTGTCCTGAATCTCAACAACACATCTGCTAATTTCTGCGTCAGGGAGGGCCCTGTGAGCAGACAGTCATTCAACGATGGCTCTCGGGGACTCGCCTGCGAGCTGCAGTTGAAGACTACTCTGATGGGAGTGGTTACCGACTCCTTGGTGACTGCCATGTGTGGAAGATAATGGGTGTTTTCCCCAGGGCTGGCATTGGGCACTTTCTCAATGAACCCAAGGGCCAGCTGTTCCTTAATAATATCATCATATTTCCCCACCAGACCCTTCTTGGTCAGGCTGTTCACCAATGAATTCAACTGACCCCGTGCCTTCTTGAAATTAGTGGGCAGCGTTGGGTGTCCCGGTTTCCATGAGAGTCGCACCCAGTACTGTCCGTCCCTGAACTGCACATGGTTCAAGTAATCTCGATACGTCTCTTTGTGTTCGGGGGGCGGCTGGTCACCTTTAATCCCTACTACATCCAGGTCCCATAGTTTATGGACCGGCTCACTGTCGGATATGCCAACTTGCGTCTCTGACAGACCTTTGTGCACACCAATCCGCATCACCAGTACAGCCTCAGTCACTGTAATACCAGAGCCCTCCTTTCCTGGGGTCGCAGGGAAGTGAGCTGGTACTCTGCCTCCTACGATGTACCCCGCTGGAGTCCTGTACAGGCCCACACCCTCCTTGATAACCCTTCTCGTAGACACGAACTCATCTATGTAATCCCCTCCTACCAAGATGCCTACATTACTAACATTGTCTGTAGCAATGTCTGGTTCCGCTAGCTTCACACCCAACTCCCTCAAACGTTTGACTGCTGCAGCCAGTCCCCTAGTGGTAATGATATTGGGCAGCCTCTTCACTATCAAGGCTGAAATCTCCCGTCGATGCCCGGCTAACCTGACCGTCACATTGACTACTGGATAAGACCTGCGTGGGACTTCCCCACCAAACCCTTCCACCTTCATGTCAACTTTACCAACTGTCTCCAGCTTCAGCCTAGTTGCTAGACTCTCCGCTATGAAGGATCTATGTGCCCCACTGTCAAAGAACAAACGAGTCGTTTCAGACTTCTTCCCGTTCGCAACCACCGCCATTATGGTGGGCAAGGCCACCGAACCTTGAAACTGCTCACCAGAACAAATTCTCGGTGCCGTACTCACCACACTCATCGCTACTTCCGACTTGTTCTTGCTCTCCGCCCTTTCTCGCGGTTTGCTCTCCTTAACTTGTGCTAATCTGGCATCATTAGGACACAGTGCACTGTGGTGCTTTCCCTTCCAGCAGCCCCGACACTCCCTGAGCTGGGCGTTACAGTCCCTGGCAAAATGTTCTCCACAACACTTGAAACAAAGTCTCAACTCCCTTAGTCGTTGAACCCTTTGGTTATAGGTGGTGAAGCTTGAACACCCTGAACTAGCGTGTTCTTCTTCACAAAACACGCACCGTCTCATACTGGCCGCTTTAGTGGCTTCTCCCTTGGCCCTGTGGGTGGAGGACTCGCCCTGGGCATAATACGTGCCTACCTTAGTAGGAGGTGGTTTAGGTCTATCTCTCGAATGTCTGGGGAAGTTGACCGACTTCTCCTTGGTAGGTAAATTCTCCCCTTGACCTACGCTCAGGTGAGATATGAGATCCCCTAACCCTTCAATAATTTGTTTTATCGTGAACCTATTCGTCCGATATTTTAAGTGTAACTCATGCACTGTCGTGCTAGCCAGTTTCCTCTGAATCACCTGGCTAAGGACCCATTCTGAATCATCCTCATCATGCAAATCTCTGAAACCATTTGTCAAGCTCATAATTTCAATACGGAACTTCTCTAGGCTTTGACGGTCATGTCGGCAAGCCTCTAGATCCAACAACCGATAAAGTATAGCTACCTTTATCTCTTCAGTGTTGCCAAACATGTCTTCTAATTGGTCTTTGGCATGTTGGTAATTAGTGTCAGTAATCTGGTAGTGCCGGACCAGGTCTAAGGCTTTACCCTTGAGCTGCAACCGCAAATACTGCAACTTGACGGCATCTGACAAATCGTTCCTGTCATCTATCTGGGCTCTAAACTGATCCCAGAAAGCAATGTACTCTGTTAAGGTTCCGTCGAACGTTGGTAAATTCAACTGGGGCAACTTGGGCAACATATTGACAGGTGTGTGGTTGTTTGGGGTACCTGCGGTGTTCAAGCCCACCCTTGGAATACTAGCCTTTAATGTACATAACTTATCTTTGTACATATTCATCTCCTGAAGACAATCTACATCATCCTTAGTGAATTCGTCCATAGCCTGCTGAAGACTTCCCTGGGATTCATCATCCTCAATAGCCTGTAGCTCATATGCTGAGAATGCTTGTTCATAAGCTTCCCATTTTTCCCCCAAACTCTTCAAGCAGTCCTGCAAATCATCGCAGTCTACATTACAGCATTGGCAAGTAGCCTTGCACCTGTTACACGTTCTGTTCAGATGCCCTTTGTATGCTGCTACTGATCATTTAACTGAACCAGACTCTCCTGAACCCCCATCTGCCATTGTCGAAGTTTAATGAGGAGTGTGACACTAATTGTACTTTACCCAGTCCACCCAACAGCACGTCAAGGTGTTAGGCAAGAATGAACGAGTCTTAAGGCTTCTCAACAAGCTTAACAATTCCCTTTGTTATATTTGTTATATGAATCAAAAATGTACACTGTTAGCTCTCAAATCCCAATCAAAAATGTGTATCGATGTGAAAGCTTAACCTAGCACTTAACTGTACAATGCCAGCAAATAATTACAGGACTTAACCTAGTCTCAGGTATAATTCACAAATCCCACATTAACATGAATCAAAGACAATGAAAATCACACAATAAAAAGTGCAGTATACAAATTAAAATCACTTGGTTAACACAAGTAAATTCAACAATTCAACTTGTGAAACAGTAAATAAATAATGTATGTAAACAGCTTGGCCTAACTGTGCCCAACTTACTCTGTCTAGTGTGGATGGTTGGATAAGGTAAATCCTAACCTAGCTAGTGTGCTATAACTTAAACCTGGCTTTATAACTCCCTGTAAATAATAACTAGGTTAAATCTGTCCTAGCTACTATAACTTTTGTAAAAATTGCACAAGCCTAGCCTAACTGTGGCTACCTTGCAAATCCACTGTCAATAATTAACACACAAGTCTCCTACTCTGGATTACTTGTAATCACTGTAAATAATTAAATTCACAAGCTTCTCTAGCCTACCTGGCCTGCCTGTAAATTACTGCAAATAACAACTTCTGTGTATAGTCAGCTTGGCCTAGCCTCTGTGTAACTTTGACCTAGGTGTGCTAACTTAACCTAACTTTGTTAAACTGGTTCCTAACTGTGGCCTAGCTATGATATATTAACCTAGCTATTCCACATCACGGTTCTCGAAGGACCACTTTTGTGAAAATTTGTGTGGACTGCCTCCAAGTGAGTCGCCTACCCTGGCAAACTCTGTTGACACCGAGCTCTGAGGTGGGTACCTCAGCCTCACAAGTGGCTTATATGACAGATTTTCACATATGATTGGTATTGCAAGAAACCTCGCCTGCATGCACGTGTAAAGGACTAACTTACTTGGTGTTGCAGCATATATCCTGATCTTCACTTCCCTAAGCTAGCCTTAGCCCCTTTGGACTCCCCCTCAGAAACCACGTGCAACCAGGAACATTAATTCCTGCAATATTCAATCGTAATTAGTGTCCTGCTGCACCTCAGAAATTCCTATATCCAAGAGGGTATGTATCCCCTAGTATAACTATGCAGACTCAGACACTAGCTTCTAGACTGCTCTGAGACACTGGTACTTACTGGGCATTCTCAACCTGTTGCAACCGGGCCCACAGTTGACTCACTCACAATCTCCCCAGACACTGGCCAGTAATCTACGAGAAAAAAAGTGAAGGTCTTGTCTTACTGTATGGGCCTGACGGAGGTCATCTACGGTACATCGAGGTGCCTCTACCAGATTTCCCCAAGTCTCAGATGTGAAGACACGTGGGGGCGCCGCCTGCTGATCACGGCACGTCTTGTCTTGATGGTGTCCGTCTTAAGAAGAACGAGCTGGTCCCTCTTCCAGACCCTCATCTCTTCATTCAAACTAGGGCTGCCAGTTCTCCCTAGCTAACTTATCCTAGTGTTTGCCTACATTATCGGCATATTACTACCTATGTCCCCTGTCTCCTTCTGGCGTGTCAGCGTGCCTCGTTGTGCTCCGGGTTATCTCGTGTTTTCACGGTCGCTCTTACGTGCTAGAACTTTAATTTGTGTCATCAATCCTATACGATACATCCCTCTAGCGCCTGGAACCAATCTTGGGCGGAAAACATTATATACTGAGTCAAAAAAGGAGAATTAGTGTGCACTACCTAGCAGAGTTTACTGCCAGAGGGGAATCATAGGCCTGTGTCCCGTGTGGAAAAAAATAATAATAATTGAACTTTTCGTGTCAGAGGAAAGAAAGTCTCCCTGATAACATTGAGTATACATAGTGTATAGTGTATACTACAGTGGCTCCCTAGTATATTGATGATAAAGGCTAAAGTGTCATTTGAAAACAGGTGAATTTGTAAATGAAGTGATAAGCCTATAGAGGCAGGTGCCAGAAGTCGCCAGAAACTTACCACAGGTCAGCTGTTTTTAATAATCTTCCTGGCTTGCTAGTGTACTCGCATATAATCTAGTGATACCAGTGAATAGCAGAATACAGTGTTGTAGTAGCAACTAACCAGTATTATAATGGTACTTAGTGGAGTGGAGTGACTTTCATTAGTTTCTTTTTCTTGAAATACGAGACGTTACTGTGAATTTCATATAACCTGTAGTTACCAGCGGTCGCAATATACACAACGAGAAGCAATTATTACTACAGAAAAAGCGTCCTTCCTCCAAAATTTGCACCAGTCAACTATAGTGATAATATAGCATTTATTGTGGTGGAGACGGAAAAAAAAAATAGAAAAGCCAGATACAGCGATTGATAAACAAGGAGGTCGACCGTTCGTCATTGTAGGAGCTGCCAGATATCACCGGCTCTTCAACACGCAAGTTATACTTTTGTATCAGTCAAATCACATATTACTCGGGTAGATAATTTCCAGTAGATCCTTCATGTGTTAGCTCAAATCACCGACCAGTATGTTTTAAATAAGTGACCCACTGATCAGAGCAGATCTACTGGTCCGAACCCTTGACTGGTCCGAACCCTTGACTGGTCCGAACCCGGGACTGGTTTCAAACAGTTTCGTTGGACAATAAAGCAGACTGTAAACGGATGGGGTTGTAGGCGCCCTTATAAACACAAACATTAAAAATCAGGAACGTGACGGTAAGCTGTCCAATATACAAAAAGAGTTAGAAACAGAAATACAAATAGCTAGAGCTTCATTTAAGGTTATTAATATAATATTCAAGAGGTTGCTAGTAGAATTGCAGTAAATCAACCATTCAAATCATTATGAAGCTGTGTGTAGTCTGTGGTCAGTCAAACAAACGGGCTTCCACATGGATAAATTGTCATTTTTGTGGAAATTGGTGTCACGCCCCTTGTGCAGATATCCCAGAACTAGCTACAAGCAGTATTAAAACAGAGAAGTGTTTTTGGGTATGCCCAAATGAGGAAAATCTGTGGACTAAAATCACAAGGGTATTAAAAGAGGACAACATCAAAGCTGCTTTCATAGAAAACCTGGAAGCTTTCTACAACAGATGGGAACATAAAAAGTCTGGGCTGAATGGTACTGCCCTTGATACTGGCCATGTAGTCACAAACTGTAAGGCTGGAGGTGATGTCCTGGTAGTCAGTAAATGTGGGGCTGATAGTGCTGTCCTGGGAGACAGTAATGGTGAAGCTGGAGGTGCTGTCCTGGGAGACAGAAATGGTGAAGCTGGAGATACTGTCCTGGGAGACAGTAATGGTGAAGCTGGAGATTTTGTCCAGGTAGTCGGGAATTATACGCAGGAAGGAATACATATAAATGACCTCATAGGGGACAGGAGCCATAGTAGGGAAACAAGTGTAGTCCAAGATAAGATAAAACCAATATTGCAAACTAGAAATACCGCAGGAAATAGCAAACAAGAGGACTCCAATAGCAATAGTGAGGATAAATTACCAAAAACAACTGGTGGGAGCTCCATTGTTGGTGCTAGGGAGGATAGAAGTAAGACAGGGAAACATGCACCAACAGGGAATACAGTCACAGAAACCCAAGGCAAGCGGAAACCAAGCCTGTGCACATACTATGCACTTGGTATCTGCTGGCATGGGAAATCTGGAAAAACAGATGGGACATGCAACTATGACCACCCTAGAAAATGCCATGCCCATATGACAACAGGAAAATGCAAACTCCCTTCCTGTAAGCTTTTTCACCCTGAAATGTGTACCTCTTCAGTACAGGAAAGACTGTGCTATAACTTAAATTGCCAGGCATACCATCTAAAGGGGACAAAAAGATACAAAACATCCAGGCCATGGGAAAACCTGGGTAGCCACAGCCACTCAAGAGGGAGAGGTTTTTTAGTGCCAGGAAGGAAAAAAAACTGGCAGGAAATGGCAGAAATCGTACACCAAATCCAGTCATTCCTGGAGTGGAACCACAGTCGATGGCCTCCACTCCAAACCAACAGATACAGATACTAATGCCGGAAAAAAAATCCCCCCCCCAGTACCAACAATACCACCAGTCCGATAACATTCTTCTTTGCAAATATACAGGGTCTAAAGCCAGCAACAAACAACAAAATACCTTTCATCCGTGGACTGCTTGCAGAGGCAAAGGCAATGTTCGCGGCTTTCACTGAGACCCACATAAAGGATCACTTGGACAACGAAATATGGATCCCAGGTTACAACCTATACAGATGTGACAGAGTGAACAGGCAAAAGGGGGGGGGTTGGCCTGTACATTGCAGAGTCACTTGTTTGCACAGAACTGCTTAATGCCTCAAATGACGTAGTGGAAGTTTTAGCAGTAAAGGTCGAGAACCAAAACCTAGTCATTGTGGTAGTCTACAAGCCTCCGGATGCAACATCCCAGCAATTCCAGGAACAGCTGTTAAAAATTGACCACTGTCTGGAAAATCTTCCAGCTCCTGCACCCAACATCTTGCTCCTGGGGGATTTCAACTTAAGGCACCTAAAATGGAGGAATATAGCAAATAATATTGTTGCAGTAATAACACCAGGAGGCAGCTCTGATGAAAACTCACACTCACACGAGCTTTTAAATCTCTGCACAAAATTCAATTTAAACCAGCAAATAATAGAGCCTACTAGACTGGAGAATACACTAGACCTCATCTTCACTAACAATGATGATCTGATAAGAAATGTCACCATATCAAAAACAATATACTCAGATCACAACATAATTGAGGTTCAGACATGTATGCGTGGAGCCCCAGACCGACAAAATGAGACTAGTCACGAGGGAGCATTCACCAAATTCAACTTCAATAACAAAAACATAAAGTGGGACCAAGTAAACCAAGTCCTAACCGATATAAGCTGGGAAGATATACTAAGCAACACAGACCCAAACTTATGCCTAGAACAGATTAACTCGGTGGCACTCGATGTATGCACAAGGCTTATTCCTCTAAGAAAAAGGAGGAGTAGATGTAAAATAGAAAGAGACAGGCGCTCCCTTTACAGGCGACGGAAAAGAATAACAGAGCGGCTAAAAGAGGTCAATATATCTGAAATGCGCAGGGAGACACTGGTCAGAGAAATAGCAAGCATCGAACTTAAGCTAAAAGAATCCTTTAGGAGTCAGGAATCGCGGGAAGAACTAAAAGCCATAAATGAAATCGAAAGAAACCCAAAGTATTTCTTCTCCTATGCCAAATCAAAATCGAGAACAACGTCCAGTATTGGGCCCCTACTTAAACAAGATGGGTCCTACACAGATGACAGCAAGGAAATGAGTGAGCTACTCAAGTCCCAATATGACTCAGTTTTTAGCAAGCCGCTAACCAGACTGAGAGTCGAAGATCAAAATGAATTTTTTATGAGAGAGCCACAAAATTTGATTAACACAAGCCTATCCGATGTTATCCTGACGCCAAATGACTTCGAACAGGCGATAAATGACATGCCCATGCACTCTGCCCCAGGGCCAGACTCATGGAACTCTGTGTTCATCAAGAACTGCAAGAAGCCCCTATCACGAGCCTTTTCCATCCTATGGAGAGGGAGCATGGACACGGGGGTCGTCCCTCAGTTACTAAAAACAACAGACATAGCCCCACTCCACAAAGGGGGCAGTAAAGCAACAGCAAAGAACTACAGACCAATAGCACTAACATCCCATATCATAAAAATCTTTGAAAGGGTCCTAAGAAGCAAGATCACCACCCATCTAGAAACCCATCAGTTACACAACCCAGGGCAACATGGGTTTAGAACAGGTCGCTCCTGTCTGTCTCAACTACTGGATCACTACGACAAGGTCCTAAATGCACTAGAAGACAAAAAGAATGCAGATGTAATATATACAGACTTTGCAAAAGCCTTCGACAAGTGTGACCATGGCGTAATAGCGCACAAAATGCGCGCTAAAGGAATAACAGGAAAAGTCGGTCGATGGATCTATAATTTCCTCACTAACAGAACACAGAGAGTAGTCGTCAACAGAGTAAAGTCCGAGGCAGCTACGGTGAAAAGCTCTGTTCCACAAGGCACAGTACTAGCTCCCATCTTGTTCCTCATCCTCATATCCGACATAGACAAGGATGTCAGCCACAGCACCGTGTCTTCCTTTGCAGATGACACCCGAATCTGCATGACAGTGTCTTCCATTGCAGACACTGCAAGGCTCCAGGCGGACATCAACCAAATCTTTCAGTGGGCTGCAGAAAACAATATGAAGTTCAACGATGAGAAATTTCAATTACTCAGATATGGTAAACATGAGGAAATTAAATCTTCATCAGAGTACAAAACAAATTCTGGCCACAAAATAGAGCGAAACACCAACGTCAAAGACCTGGGAGTGATTATGTCGGAGGATCTCACCTTCAAGGACCATAACATTGTATCAATCGCATCTGCTAGAAAAATGACAGGATGGATAATGAGAACCTTCAAAACTAGGGAGGCCAAGCCCATGATGACACTCTTCAGGTCACTTGTTCTATCTAGGCTGGAATATTGCTGCACTCTAACAGCACCTTTCAAGGCAGGTGAAATTGCCGACCTAGAAAATGTACAGAGAACTTTCACGGCGCGCATAACGGAGATAAAACACCTCAATTACTGGGAGCGCTTGAGGTTTCTAAACCTGTATTCCCTGGAACGCAGGAGGGAGAGATACATGATTATATACACCTGGAAAATCCTAGAGGGACTAGTACCGAACTTGCACACGAAAATCACTCACTACGAAAGCAAAAGACTTGGCAGACGATGCACCATCCCCCCAATGAAAAGCAGGGGTGTCACTAGCACGTTAAGAGACCATACAATAAGTGTCAGGGGCCCGAGACTGTTCAACTGCCTCCCAGCACACATAAGGGGGATTACCAACAGACCCCTGGCAGTCTTCAAGCTGGCACTGGACAAGCACCTAAAGTCAGTTCCTGATCAGCCGGGCTGTGGCTCGTACGTTGGTTTGCGTGCAGCCAGCAGCAACAGCCTGGTTGATCAGGCGCTGATCCACCAGGAGGCCTGGTCACAGACCGGGCCGCGGGGGCGTTGACCCCCGAAACTCTCTCCAGGTAAACTCCAGGTATGTTAAGGTCTTAGGTCTACATTATTATTATCTACAGATGCCTCAATAATCTAATATTAATATACTAACAGTAAAACTACCTACTCCTTCCCTGACGAGTAAATCTATAAATTAAATACATGCCCACCAACAATCCATCGCCGACAAGAGAATGCTTCCCTGTTTGGGTGGGGTATAAGGGCCATCCAGCTCAGCCGTCCCATACGGCCATGCTGGATCTGTCCTGTGGAACTTTAGGGACCAAATAAATTTCCACAATAACTGTAGATTTGTAAAAGTCTGTCCTATAAGCCACTTGTGAGGCTGAGGTACCCACCTCAGAGCTCGGTGTCAACAGAGTTTGCCAGGGTAGGTGACTCACTTGGAGGCAGCCCACACAAATTTTCACAAAAGTGGTCCTTCAAAAACCGTGATGTGGAATAGCTAGGTTAAGCTATCATAGCTAGGCCACAGTTAGGAACCAGTTTAACAGAGTTAGGTTAAGTTAGCACACCTAGGCCCAAAGTTACACAGAGCTAGGCCAAGCTGACTATACACAGAAGTTGTTATTTGCAGTAATTTACAGGCAGGCCAGGTAGGCTAGAGAAGCTTGTGAATTTAATTATTTACAGTGAATACAAGTAATCCAGAGTAGGAGACTTGTGTGTTAATTACTTACAGTGGATTTGCAAGGTAGCCACAGTTAGGCTAGGCTTGTGCAATATTTACAAAAGTTATAGTAGCTAGGACAGATTTAACCTAGTTATTATTTACAGGGAGTTATAAAGCTAGGTTTAAGTTATAGCACACTAGCTAGGTTAGGATTTACCTTATCCAACCATCCACGCTAGACAGTAAACTTGGCAGTTAGGCCAAGCTGTTTACATACATTATTCATTTACTGTTTCACAAGTTGATTTGTTGAATTTATTTGTGTTAACCAAGTGATTTTAATTTGTATACTGCACTTTTATTGTGTGATTTTCATTGTCTTTGATTCATGTTAATGTGGGATTTGTGAATTGTACCTGAGACTAGGTTAAGTCCTGTAATTATTTGCTGGCATTGTACAGGAAAGTGCTAGGTTAAGCTTTCACATCGATACACATTTTGATTGGGATTTGAGAGCTAACAGTGTACATTTTAAGTCAGAGTAGAGTCAATATAACAAAGGGAATTGTTAAGCTTGTTGAGAAGCCTTGAGACTCGTTCATTCTTACCTAACACCGTGACGTGCTGTGGGGTGGACTGGGTAAAGTACAATTAGTGTCACACTCCTCATTAAACTTCGACAATGGCAGATGGGGGTTCAGGAGAGTCTGGTTCAGTGTTAACAAAATTAAGGCGATCAGTAGCGGCATACAAAGGGCATCTGAACAGAACGCGTAACAGGTGCAAGGCTATTTGCCAACGCAGTAACGTAGACTGCGATGATTTGCAAGACTGCTTGAAGAGTTTGGGGGAAAAATGGGAAGCCTATGAACAAGCATTCTCAGCATATGAGCTACAGGCTATTGAGGATAATGAATCCCAGGGTAGTCTTCAGCAGGCTCTGGACGAATTCACTAAGGATGATGTAGATTGTCATCAGGAGATGAATATGTACAAAGATAAGTTAAGTACATTAAAGGCTAGTATTCCAAGGGTGGTGTTGAACACCACAGGTACCCCAAACAACCACACACCTGTCAATATGTTGCCCAGGTTGCCCCAGTTGAATTTACCAACGTTCGACGGAACCTTAACAGAGTACATTGCTTTCTGGGATCAGTTTAAAGCCCAGATAGATGACAGGAACGATTTGTCAGATGCCGTCAAGTTGCAGTATTTGCGGTCGCGGCTCAAGGGTAAAGCCTTAGACCTGGTCCGGCACTACCAGATTACTGACACTAATTACCAACATGCCAAAGACCAATTAGAAGACATGTTTGGCAACACTGAAGAGATAAAGGTAGCTATACTTTATCGGTTGTTGGATCTAGAGGCTTACCGACATGACCGTCAAAGCCTAGAGAAGTTCCGTATTGAAATTATGAGCTTCACAAATAGTTTCAGAGATTTGCATGATGAGGATGATTCAGAATGGGTCCTTAGCCAGGTGATTCAGAGGAAACTGGCTAGCACTACAGTGCATGAGTTGCACTTAAAATATCGGACGAATAGGTTCATGATAAAACAAATTGTTGAGGGGTTGGGAGATCTCGTTTCTCATTTGAGTATAGGTGTGAGAGAAGAGTCACCACCATCGCCACATAAAAACCCAGAAAGTCACTCAAAGATCTCGAGAGATCAGCCTAAAGCTCGTACGACTAACGTTGGAGTGTACTATGGTAAAGAGGTGTCTAAGGTAAGAACCTCTAAGCAGAACCTCAGAGGCACTCATGCCAGAATATGCGTGTTCTGCGAAGGTGAACACGCTAGCACGAGTTGCCCTGAGTATACGACACTGAGCAGTAGGCAACAGAGACTAAGGGAGTTGAGACTTTGTTTCAAGTGTTGTGGGGAACACTTTTCAAGAGACTGTGGCACCCAGCTCAGTGAGTGTCGAGTCTGTTGCAAAGGTAAGCACCATACTGCACTAAGTCCCAATAATTCAAGGGAACCCCAGGCTAGTAGGGATATCTCTCAGGTAGAGACAGAAAGTGAGTCCGAGCCTGAAATGGTAGCTAGCGTGATTAGTGGGAGTAAAGTCTCTAATCCAAGTGAGAATCACGGAGGTGCTGCCCTACATACAGTCATGGCAAAGGTTGTGAATGGGCACAGGTCCGAAACAACCCGATTATTCTTTGACCCAGGAGCACAAGTATCCTTGATAACAAAGAAGTTGGTGGCTAAATTAAAGTTGAAGGCCACAAAGAAAGTTAGTATGATGTTGGGAGGGGCTATAAGTCAGGTCCCACCCAAATCTTATGATGTGGTGGATGTCACAGTCAAATTAGGCGGACATCGCAGAGACATTACAGCCTTGGTGGTAGAGACATTACCCAGGGCAATTACAGCGAGAGGTCTTGCTGCAGCAGCTAAGCAATTGAAAGACCTTGACGTGAAGCTGGCAGACCAGGGAATTACCACTGACACAGTCAGAAATGTAGGTATCCTGGTGGGAGCCAATCATATAGATGACTTCCTGTCTACACGACGGACGTTTAAGGAAGGAATTGGTTTATACAGATCCCCAGTAGGATACATCATAGGCAGCAGGATTCCACCTGAATTCCCTGCCACGCCAGATAGAGGAGAAGCTGTCCCCATGATAGCTGGGGGAGTAGTGATAATGAGTACCAGTATACACGATGAACCGCCAGGGAGGCTGAACCAGGTAGGGAGTGACGAACACTCGGCCACCTTGGGAAAACACTTTTACAGGGTACGTAAAGAGGGAGATAGATTGCCATTAAATCCAGGGAACCTCGTAACAGTGGGAGGAAAGGCTACCAAGGCATGTGGGCCACTGGGTGGGAAAGTACGGAGCCACTCAGTCAAGGCTAGACATACGAAAGACGTTAAAGTTAAAGGAAAGGGTGTTAAGACCACCGGCACCAACAAGTTTACACCCCCAGAGGTCCACACAGGGGAAACTGGACGGTTGAAGTTAGACCGGAGTCTGCTCGACGAGAGTGGCCGGACGGCACTCGTGTCCAGGGTCCGCTGTGGGGGCTCGCGGAAGGTGAACTTGATTTAGACTTAGCGCCTACCTTCGCCGGCGGGAGGATGTGGAAATTTATTTGGTCCCTAAAGTTCCACAGGACAGATCCAGCATGGCCGTGATGGAATGGCTGAGCTGGATGGCCCTTAAAACCCTCCCAAACAAACAGCATTCTCTTTAGTTGGCGGTGGATTGTTGGTAGGCACTTATTTATTTATAGATTTACCCTTCAGGGAAGGAGTAGGTAGTTTTACAGTTAGTATATTAATATTAGGTTTACTAAGGCAACTGTAGATAATAATAATGTAGACCTAAGACCTTAACATAGGTAGTAATAGGCTGATAATGTAGGCAAACACTAGGATAAGTTAGCTAGGGAGAACTGACAGCCCTAGTTTGAACGAAGAGACGAGGGTCTGGAAGAGAGACCAGCTCGTTCTTCTTAAGACAGACACCAACTGGACAAGACGTGCCGTGATCAGCAGACGGCGCCCCCCACGTGTCTTCACATCTGAGACCTGGGGAAATCTGGTAGAGGCACCTCAATGTACCGTAGATGACCTCCGTCAGGCCCATACAATAAGACAAGACCTCCACTATATCTCGTAGATTTCTGGCCAGTGTCTGGGGAGATTGTGAGTGAGTTGATCTGTGGGCCCGGTGTGCAACAGGCAGTGCATGCCCAGTAAGTACCAGTGTCTCAGAGCAGTCTGGAAGCTAGTGTCCATGTCTGCATAGTTATACTAGGGGATACATACCCTCTTGGATATAGGAATTTCTGAGGTGCAGGCAGGACACTAATAACGATTGCATATTGCAGGAATTAAGGCTCCCGGTTGCACGTGGTTTCTGAGGGAAAGTCCAGAGGGGCTAAGGCTAAGCTTAGGGAAGTTGAAGATCAGGATATATGCTGCAACACCAAGTAAGTTAGCCCTTTACACGTGCATGCAGGCGAGTTTCTTGCAACATCAATCATTTGTGAAAGTCTGTCCTATAAGCCACTTGTGAGGCTGAGGTACCCACCTCAGAGCTCGGTGTCAACAGAGTTTGCCAGGGTAGGTGACTCACTTGGAGGCAGCCCACACAAATTTTCACAATAACCATCTTGTAACTAGTATGTTTTTTTTTTTCATGGCCAGCTCTACTGCTGGCGTGGTCATCCACAGTTGTGGATGTTCCCTCAGGCAATCACTGTTGACACAGACAACAGAAGACTAGGTTCCTAGTCCTGTTCTCGCAAGTGACCCCTCAAGAAAGGTTCCTTGATGTTGGTGAGGGGCTCTTGATTTAGGGAATTGGATATGTGCTCCAGTTCCCCGAATTAAGCCTGAATACCTTCCACATCCCTCCAGGCGCTGTATAATCCTCCGGGTTTAGCGCTTCTCCCTTGATTATAATAATAATCTCGCAAGTGACCCTTAGAGAACACTTCCTTCTGAGAAATTATTTACCCTGCTGGAAATTCCTTCTGTATGCACAAACTAGATTGAATTTACTTGATTGTGGACTTGAGCTAGAAACCCCCTGTTCCTTTCAGGCTAATCTAAGTTTCCATGACCTCTCTCTCTCTCACTTCAAGATAAGATTTCGTTCGGATTTTTAACCCCGAAAGGTTAGCCACCCAGAATGACCCAAGAAAGTCAGTGCGTCATCGAGACTGTGACTTATTTCCATTGGGGTCCTCAATCTTGTCCCCCAGGATGCGACCCACACCTATCAACTAGCACCCAGGTACCTATTTACTGCTAGGTGAACAGGACAACAGGTGTAGGGAAACACGTCGAAATGCTTCTACCCTGCCAGGAATCAAACCCGGGCCCTCCATGTGTGAAGCGAAAGCTTTGCCAGCCAGGCCAGGCCATGTGCGCAGAAGGACTGATTCCTGTAAATTTTCAAGTGGCGTTAATATCCCCAGTCTACACTTGAGGGTCCCTAAATTCAATAGGTCTTCCCTAATCAATATTCGTGTACACAGTGGGATACTAGCTTCTGGACTGATATTTAAGGGGAGTTACTCAGCAATCTGTGTTGGGCATGTGCCTGTTAGTAACCGCAGCTCAAATCTTTACCTTCCCAAAAATACCATCGGTCAACAAATACCATGAGAAATGTAACAGATTGTCTTACTATGGGGCCTGGGAAGACAAATGGAGCCTCTTGGATGATCTTCAGGCGGTATTTTGAAAACAGCGTGGTCACTGGGTTTTCCCCTCAACAGCTGTTGACTTACGCTGCTTAGTTCCTGGACATGCTAGTGTCTCCCAGCCTTCAAGTGCTCTAAGATGCTAGCTAGCTCCATATGTCTACAAGTCCACAAATCTATCTTGGGGACCATCAAACAACTTGCTTGAACAATATGACGAATCATTCGCCAAACAGGAATAATGTACAAAGCAACAGTAAGCGGCAGCAGGCACAAGGAGACAGAATAACGACCCCAACTGGGGACCTTCAGCAGATCCTCTATAAAAGGCATAAAACTCCCTTAATACTGATTCTAAGTTCAGCATAACCAACTCCCCGGCTATGGCAGTGCGTAGATGCCACAAAGTAGGTCGGAAGCTTTAACTTAGGATCAGGGTTGAACAGAGTGCCAGTACGACACAACCTCAGCAAAACGACAAAAATCACTATCTGACCAATGCTCTGTGAACCATCATTCTTGGAGATTTTAATGCCAGACATAAGAATATTGGTGGGTCTATAACAAACACCAATGGAACTAAACTAGTGAGATTGCTAAATGAGCATGATAATGTTCGAATTGTGGGCACTACTGAGCCTACTCACATATATGGTGGCATACTAGATCTGTGTCTTGGATTTAATACATCATATACGATGCATGACTCTGTCATAGTTGATGATCTTCTATCTGATCACTTCCCAAGACTAACAACTGTCAATCTTGATCACATCTCCAGCAATCAAGGAGCTAAATACAGAAGGAGGAAACTTATTCTCAAACCAGAACACAGAGACAACTTTATTAACCACTTGGATCAATGGTATAAGAATTACGAGCCCATTGGCACACAAAAATTTAATGATGATTTAATTACCACTATTGAGAGTGTTCTCACAGATCAAGTGGGCAGGAATAGGAAACAAAGACCCTCCACTATAAATAACAATAAAAACCAATGTAAATACTATAATGATCCACAGCTGCGCAATCTAACACATGCAGCTAGGAGGATTGGTAAAGCATACCGTGAATGTAGAACCCCAGACCTGCTCAGAACGTTCCAAGCTGCACTAACAAATGCAAGGAATAGAAAGGAAGAACTTAGGCAACAGGAATGGGAACAGTTTGTTAGTGGATTAAATAGGTTCACCCCTTTGAGTTTGGCTTGGAAAGGTATAAATAAAATAACCAGGAAAAAGACTGGCAATGTTGCTCATCCCTTTCCTCTTGAAAAAGCAAATGACCTCATAAATGACTGGTCCAAAACATCCAGGCATGAAAGCCTTCCATCTCATATTAGAAAAAAATTTAGAGTACTTCTGAAGAAATGTTGAAACTGATTAATTTTATGAGCCAAAATACTGATGAGAGTGATTGCCTCTTTACCGAGTATGAATTAGATAATGCATTAACCAAAGGTCGATCAACTGCTCCTGGAGAGGATGGTATAACCTATGATATTCTCAGAACTCTAAGGCACGTGCCTGATAACCCTTTGTTGGCACTGTATAATCTCAGTTACATTGAGGGCGTTCTTCCTACTTCCTGGACCAACAGTCTCATTGTGCCTATCCCTAAGCTCCAACAGCCTGATACATTTAGGCCGATCTCCTTAACTAGTTGTCTTTGTAAAACTTTTGAAAGAATGATGCTTAACAGACTGTACTACAGAATCAGACATCAACTTTCCCCCTATCTCTATGGGTTCATGAAAGGTAAAAGTATGCAGAACTGTATTTCCACCTTTCTCACTGCACACACCTCTACTAGTTTTACCACTTTTCTTGATCTAAAATCTGCATTTGATATTGCGAACAGAACCGTTATACTATATGAACTAGCCAAAATGAATATTGGTGGTAGCTTACTCTGCTGGATAATAGGATACCTGTCAAATAGAGTATCCTCTGTCCTTTACCAAGGCTTCAGAAGTGATTCTAAAGAAATGTCTTTAGGTACACCGCAGGGAGGAGTTCTTAGTCCCATGCTATTTAATATTCTGATTAATGCTCTCCTAAATGCTCTACCTGCCTCACCTAAACATATAGCTATAAGCTATGCTGATGATATCATGATCCATACAACAGGGCATAAGAAGATGAATACCATTCTTAATGAAGTTCAAGCAATTTGTAATCGACTAGGCCTCATAATATCTTCCTCTAAAACTAAGATATTAACAAGCAAACGACATCCCCCACCCATCTATTTGCAGGGTGAAATCATTAGCTACGTTAAAACTTACAGATATCTTGGTGTAGATGTACCCTTTAACAAATCCACTATACCACAACTAAACAAGAAATGTAAAGCTAGGCTAAATGCTCTCCAAGCTGTTGCTGGCTACAATCCCAACTATGGTGCTAATGTGAGAATCGTGAGAATGATGTACATAGCCTATGTTAGGTCCTTAATTGATTATGCTGCTCCCATGTTGATATTAGCTAGAGAAAGTTCCCTGCGACCCTTGGAGTTAATGCAAAATGAAGCTCTCAGGACTATTCTTGGCTGTCCCAGATCTACAAAAGTTCTTAACATGAGGAAGGAGCTTGGTATTTCTAGTATCAGTGATAGGATTGTTGAAATTAACACTGTACTCGGTATTAGAATGTTGAGAAACGAACCAGACACTGTCACAGTGAATCTTACCAAGTGTCTAGAGGTAAATACACACAGATCTAAATGGATTGTGAAAACGTGCAATTGCATTAAGTTTTATAACCTGCATGAACTGTATCACTGTAGGCAACAAGAGCATTTCACCCCTCCATGGAAGATGTGTTCATTTAATATCACATACCTACAAGTCCCTCCCAAGAAGCTCATTGCTAGTAATCCCTTCCTTAAATCTCTTGTTAGAGCAACTGCGTTAGTTTAATTTGTTTATTATGCACCCCATACCCATTGCTCAAGAAATTTCTCACCTAGCTCGTAGTAACAAGTTATCACAAGTTATATACACTGATGGATCTAAACAGGAGTCTTCTGGCAGGGCTGCATCTGCTCTTGTTGCCACCTCCCTAGTTAAGAACGATAATAAATTTGTTGAGTTAGGCATAAGAATTAACAACTGGGCGTCTACACTGCAAACTGAATTGTTTGCAATCCTAATGGCGCTAAAGCTAACCTATGACACTGAGCTTGACTCTATCATCATTACTGATTCTATGTCATCATTGAAGGCTCTTGGCTCATATAATGACTCCAACAACATGCTCATTGGGGAAGCCAAGTATAGATACTCAAAAATTAGGGACAAAGGAATTAATGTACAATTGCTATGGATCCCATCACACATTGGATTACTCCTTCATGATAAAGTTGATATGTTAGCCAAGAAGAGTATCGAGAAGGAGAATGTAGAATATAACTTTGGTATAACTGTGTCTAGCATTAGGAATAATATTAGGAGAGAAGTAAATAATGAAAATGATTGTTATAGGAATGCAGTTAGAAGCCTGAGTAGATCTATAACCCACTATGATAACATGAACGTAGATAAGTATGTTTATGGAGCAACTTGCAATGTGAACAGACTGACTGATGTTGTAGTGGCCAGGCTTAGGCTTGGTTACAAGTACTTCTGGCAGTTTGGGAGACACACAGATGATGATCAAACTAAATGTAAATTATGTGATCAGGCATATGGTCACTCTCTTGAACACTATGTGCTTAATTGTCCACTTATTGAGGAATACAGAGACAGACAGTATGATAACCTATGTGACATGTCAAGATATCTTATTAATGAAAATAAGATACCAGATATACTAAGCAAATTTCCTAAATTTGCTTGTAACAGATAAGTGAACTATAGATATGTAGATATAAATCCATATGTATTCCTGTTAACCCTTTGGGGCCTAGTTCCTAGGCCTTTTGTGTATCCATATGCTCTTGTGCTACCGTCCACAGGATGGATATGGGGTGCACAATAAACTAGCCACTTCGGTGGCAAAATCTATCTAAAATCTCTGTGAACAGTTACACAGAGGTACAAAAGGTATGTTTCGGCTTTCCAACGAAATCATACTACCAAAAACAGTAAATCACAAACAAACAACCAGAGACAAGAGAAGAGATGCTTCTAGGACAAGAAGTAGATATCTAGAGAGTCCCCTCAAGGAAGGTTCCTTGATGCTGGTGAGGGGCTCTTGATTTAGGGAATTGGATCTGTGCTCCAGTTCCCCGAATTAAGCCTGAATGCCTTCCACATCCCCCCCCCAGGCGCTGTATAATCCTCCGGGTTTAGCGCTTCCCCCTTGATTATAATAATAATAGAGTCCCTTCTCAGGCAAGTCCCCCTTATAGGTTTAGCACTTCATTTTTTTTATAATAATTCTCGGGCAAGAAGCAGATCTAGAGAGAGTGAGATAGGGAGGGTAGCTCCATCCTCTGGTGCGATCATGTGACTATCTAGTGCTACTCCAGCGATGCCAGCAGGTTCCACCTGACACCAACATTGAAACTAGCGAGCTGGTTGTCATAACAATATATCTTTATTTCTACAAGTACATGTACAAGATATACAGGCCTCGCTGACATCGGTGACATACTACTGTACAGAGAGCCACTTGTTATGCAGAGAATTTTAGGCAGATTAGGTCAGTTTTATCACAAGATGTGACCCACACCAGTCGACTAACACCCAGTTACCCATTATTACAGATGGATGAGCAAGGACAACCAGAGTAAGGAAACACACGCAGTGTTTCCAGCCTTTGCTGGGAATTGAACCTAGACCCCTCACCGTGTGAAATGAGCTTTTGCCACCAGGCCACTGTATGGCAAGCCAGTTTGTGAGAGGACAGCCAATCACAACTCTGCAACAGCGAGCACAATGAAGTGTAACTGTAACATTCTACCTACATTCATAAGCTAATGTAATAAATCAAATAATATAAAGCAAGATATTTTCATTTTAGCTATTAATGAAAATATCGGCAATATAAAATTGTATGAAAGATAATATATACATATACTTTATATACATTGGGTCCCATTCTGGGGTGCAACAACGGTTTACAAAACCAACAAGTTGATAAATAAGACACTTGTGGCTTTGTTTGCTGGTGACCCTGCCTATCACTGCTCCACCTCATCTGTCGTCAGTAAGCCCCATCTCCACAAATATGCTGTACTTTTGTCAAGATTGATGGACTACATACCCA
>NC_091292.1:74611684-74626684 GCF_038502225.1 Cherax quadricarinatus
ACTACATACCCAGAGGGTGTTCTGGGGGACAGTGCCTCCATGGCCCAGTATGAACATATCGACTCCAGGCTAAGGGACTGATTACCTCAAGATCTTCATCTTAATTTAATATCTTTATTATGTACCCAACCTGTAAAAAGATTACAGAGGTACATAGTGGGTTCAGAGACTGGGCCCCAAAGTTTTGATAGCTGAACAAGCTACAAAGGCAGTGAACCATTCATACATCCACACCCAATCACAACTGCAATGAGTTATTAATGAAAACATTAGCTTTAATTACAGTGAGCAGTCAGCGTATTTTTCCAGAATGGTTTGTAATATACTACTGTGAATAAAATACTTTGATATGTCTTAACATTTCAAAGTTATCTCTGAATTCATTAATTTTATTGCATTCCAGTACATAATGGTGCAAGGTGTGACAATATTCCATCTGGCAAAGTTTACATTTTGTTTGGTCTACATCTAGTGGTGGTGATTTAACCTCCCAAAGATACTTATAACTCAGCCGGAGCCGGGTGGTAGTGACATCCAAGAGGTTGCTCATTTTGTTGGATGCACCGTAGACATGTGGCTCCTCCTGGCTGCTCCTCCTTTCTGCACTGGACAGAAGAAGCCACTGTGTGGTGAAATGTTTCCAGAATAATGATACCCAAATGTTCCACAAGTGTCTCATGTATCATATTTCTTGTGATTTATCCCGAATGTCTGTAAATTACTTTTTTTAGCATGTCGGCTATCTCCCACCCTGGCAGGGTGACCCATAAAAGAAACACTTTCACCATTATTCACATATAATCGCGGTCTTTGCAGAGGTGCTCAGATACAACAGTATAAATATCATTCCAAACAGCCAATATCCCAAACCCCTTCCTTAAAATGCAGGCATTGTACTTCCCACCTCAAGGACTTGAGTCTGTCTAACTGGTTTTCCTGAATCCCTTCACAAAATATTACCCTGCTTACACTCCAACTGCTCATCAGATCCCAAAATCTATTTGTCTCCATTCACTCCTATCTGTCATGCTCACACATGCCTGCTGCATGTCCAAGCCCCTTGCACACAAAACCTCTTTTATTCCCTCCCTCCATTCGTTCATAGGACAACCCCTACCCAGGGAGGTACTACTGTCCTGCCAAATGAGTGTAAGACAGAAACCGGTATATGTTTTACATGATAGTAGGAGTATTGGTCTTTTTTTTTTTGTCTCATAAACACACAAGATAACAGGTATATCTTGACACATTTACTTAAAATTAGGTCACACTACACATGCATGTACACATTTATGTATACACACTTATCTGAGTTTTTGTTTTCTTAATAGTTCTTGTTCTTATTATTTTCCTTTCATGGTGGAATGATGAAGTAAAGGGTGTGATAAAAGACAAAAAGGTAGCTTACGAGAGGTTTTTACAAAGCAGAAGTGTTATAAGAAGAGCAGAGTATATGGAGAGTAAAAGAAAGGTGAAGAGAGTGGTGAGAGAGTGCAAAAGGAGAGCAGATGAAAGAGTGGGAGAGGCACTGTCAAGAAATTTTAATGAAAATAAGAAAAAAATTTGGAGTGAGTTAAACAAGTTAAGAAAGCCTTGGGAAAGTATGGATTTGTCAGTTAAAAACAGAGTAGGGGAGTTAGTAGATGGGGAGAGGGAGGTATTAGGTAGATGGCGAGAATATTTTGAGGAACTTTTAAATGTTGAGGAAGAAAGGGAGGCGGTAACTTCATGCACTGGCCAGGGAGGTATACCATCTTTTAGGAGTGAAGAAGAGCAGAATGTAAGTGTGGTGGAGGTACGTGAGGCATTGCGTAGAATGAAAGGGGGTAAAGCAGCTGGAACTGATGGGATCATGACAGAAATGTTAAAAGCAGGGGGGGATATAGTGTTGGAGTGGTTGGTACTTTTGTTTAATAAATGTATGAAAGAGGGGAAGGTACCTAGGGATTGGCGGAGAGCATGTATAGTCCCTTTATATAAAGGGAAAGGGGACAAAAGAGATTGTAAAAATTATAAAGGAATAAGTTTACTGAGTATACCAGGAAAAGTATACGGTAGGGTTATAATTGAAAGAATTAGAGGTAAGACAGAATGTAGAATTGCGGATGAGCAAGGAGGCGTCAGAGTGGGTAGGGGATGTGTAGATCAAGTGTTTACATTGAAGCATATATGTGAACAGTATTTAGATAAAGGTAGGGAAGTTTTTATTGCATTTATGGATTTAGAAAAGGCATATGATAGAGTGGATAGAGGAGCAATGTGGCAGATGTTGCAAGTATATGGAATAGGTGGTAAGTTACTAAATGCTGTAAAGAGCTTTTATGAGGATAGTGAGGCTCAGATTAGGGTATGTAGAAGAGAGGGAGAATACTTCCCGGTAAAAGTAGGTCTTAGACAGGGTTGTGTAATGTCACCATGGTTGTTTAATATATTTATAGATGGGGTTGTAAAAGAAGTAAATGCTAGGGTGTTCGGGAGAGGGGTGGGATTAAATTATGGGGAATCAAATTCAAAATGGGAATTGACACAGTTACTTTTTGCTGATGATACTGTGCTTATGGGAGATTCTAAAGAAAAATTGCAAAGGTTAGTGGATGAGTTTGAGAATGTGTGTAAAGGTAGAAAGTTGAAAGTGAACATAGAAAAGAGTAAGGTAATGAGGGTATCAAATGATTTAGATAAAGAAAAATTGGATATCAAATTGGGGAGGAGTATGGAAGAAGTGAATGTTTTCAGATACTTGGGAGTTGAAGTGTCGGCAGATGGATTTATGAAGGATGAGGTTAATCATAGAATTGATGAGGGAAAAAAGGTGAGTGGTGCGTTGAGGTATGTGTGGAGTCAAAAAACATTATCTATGGAGGCAAAGAAGGGAATGTATGAAAGTATAGTAGTACCAACACTCTTATATGGATGTGAAGCTTGGGTGGTAAATGCAGCAGCGAGGAGACGGTTGGAGGCAGTGGAGATGTCCTGTCTAAGGGCAATGTGTGGTGTAAATATTATGCAGAAAATTCGGAGTGTGGAAATTAGGAGAAGGTGTGGAGTTAATAAAAGCATTAGTCAGAGGGCAGAAGAGGGGTTGTTGAGGTGGTTTGGTCATTTAGAGAGAATGGATCAAAGTAGAATGGCATGGAAAGCATATAAATCTATAGGGGAAGGAAAGAGGGGTAGGGGTCGTCCTCGAAAGGGTTGGAAAGAGGGGGTAAAGGAGGTTTTGTGGGCGAGGGGCTTGGACTTCCAGCAAGCGTGTTAGATAGGAGTGAATGGAGACGAATGATACTTGGGACCTGACAATCTGTTGGAGTGTGAGCAGGGTAATATTTAGTGAAGGGATTCAGGGAAACCGGTTATTTTCATATAGTCGGACTTGAGTCCTGGAAATGGGAAGTACAATGCCTGCACTTTAAAGGAGGGGTTTGGGATGAACATCAAAATGGTATACAATACCGACAGGTTGTTAGGTAAGACACATATGCAACAATTAGACAACTTTATTCCGAAACGTTTCGCCTACACAGTAGGCTTCTTCAGTCGAATACAGAAAGTAGGCAGGAACAGTAGAGATGTGAAGACGATGTAATCAGTCCATCACCCTTGTAGTCGTAGAATTTGAGGCTGTCAGTCCCTCGGCCTGGAGAAGTTCAGTTCCATAGTCAGGAACTATCTGAAGATCAAGCGACAGTGCGGAGACTTAAATACTGTCGGAAGGAGAGGTGCAGAGTAGTAGTAGTAGTAGTAGTAGTGAGAATGTGACCACTGAGAGATCATGTCCCTCTCAGATCCAACCCTTCTCACTTGAAAAGCTTGTCCAAGGTGTTTTCTGTACCAAGATGCCACGTGTTGCAGTGTCTGACAAGATGAACATCAAAATGGTATACAATACCGACAGGTTGTTAGGTAAGACACATATGCAACAATTAGACAACTTTATTCCGAAACGTTTCGCCTACACAGTAGGCTTCTTCAGTCGAATACAGAAAATAGGCAGGAACAGTATACAATACCTGTCGGTATTGTATACCATTTTGATGTTCATCTTGTCAGACACTGCAACACGTGGCATCTTGGTACAGAAAACACCTTGGACAAGCTTTTCAAGTGAGAAGGGTTGGATCTGAGAGGGACATGATCTCTCAGTGGTCACATTCTCACTACTACTACTACTACTACTACTCTGCACCTCTCCTTCCGACAGTATTTAAGTCTCCGCACTGTCGCTTGATCTTCAGATAGTTCCTGACTATGGAACTGAACTTCTCCAGGCCGAGGGACTGACAACCTCAAATTCTACGACTACAAGGGTGATGGACTGATTACATCGTCTTCACATCTCTACTGTTCCTGCCTATTTTCTGTATTCGACTGAAGAAGCCTACTGTGTAGGCGAAACGTTTCGGAATAAAGTTGTCTAATTGTTGCATATGTGTCTTACCTAACAACCTGTCGGTATTGTATACCATTTTGATGTTGAACATTAAAATGGTATAAAATACCGACAGGTTGTTAGGTAAGACATATATGCAACAGTTAGGTATCTTTATAAAGATACCTAACTGTTGCACATTTTGATGTTCATCTTGTCAGACACTGCAACACATGGCATCTTGGTACAGAAAACACCTTGGACAAGCTTTTCAAGTGAGAAGGGTTGGATCTGAGAGGGACATGATCTCTCAGTGGTCACATTCTCACTACCACTACTCTGCACCTCTCCTTCCGACAGTATTTAAGTCTCCGCACTGTCGCTTGATCTTCAGATAGTTCCTGACTATGGAACTGAACTTCTCCAGGCCGAGGGACTGACAACCTCAAATTCTACGACTACAAGGGTGATGGACTGATTACATCGTCTTCACATCTC
The DNA here is from genome assembly GCF_038502225.1 of Cherax quadricarinatus. Taxonomy (NCBI): domain Eukaryota; kingdom Metazoa; phylum Arthropoda; class Malacostraca; order Decapoda; family Parastacidae; genus Cherax; species Cherax quadricarinatus. The sequence goes on from NC_091292.1 coordinate 74,616,549, forward strand.
TACTGTTCCTGCCTATTTTCTGTATTCGACTGAAGAAGCCTACTGTGTAGGCGAAACGTTTCGGAATAAAGTTGTCTAATTGTTGCATATGCGTCTTACCTAACAACAGGGGTTTGGGATATTGGCAGTTTGAAGGGATATGTTGTGTATCTTTATACGTATATGCTTCTAAACTGTTGTATTCTGAGCACCTCTGCAAAAGCAGTGATAATGTGTGAGTGTGGTGAAAGTGTTGAATGATGATGAAAGTATTTTCTTTTTGGGGATTTTCTTTCGTTTTTGGGTCACCCTGCCTCGGTGGGAGACGACCGACTTGTTGAAAAAAAAAAAATCCATGGGGAAGTGGAATAAGAATCTTTCCTCTGTAAGCCATGCGTGTTGTAAAAGTCAAAATGTCGGGAGCAATGGGCCAATAACCCCTTCTCCCATACAGCTCACTAAAAATAAAAAGAATTATTATTATTATTATTATTATTATTATTATTATTATTATTATTATTATTATATTATTATTATTATTATTATTATTATTATTATTATTATTATTATTATTATATTCCTGGGGAAACATGAAACATGGAAACATGGAGTTCTGTAGTGCCTGGAAAATGTGAGATAATCATGTTTGATCCATGGGGAGTGTAGCTTCAATTCCTAGGATCAGCAGCATCAAGGATTATCACCATAATTAGCTGTGTATTGGTTACACATCCCAAGAACTGCCAGATATCAATACTCTCTTTATAGCGGCATCATGTACAACCATAATGTTATATTTATTTAAACAAATGTTCATTATTATTATAATCAAAAAGAAGTGCTAAACCACAAGGGTCATACAGCAACAAATGTTCAATTACACATCTAGCAACTCTCTCAGTATTAAATATAAACTTCTACAAAACAGGATATTTTGAAGCTTGGTGATGGAAACTATTCGGTGTGACATATGAATACTTTTAATTTATAGATTCTGGTAAAGTCTTAATACCAAAATTTTGATCAAGGTTTAAACCTTGATTACAATCTTTAAGTACAAGTTTCAGTAATAACAGAATTTTATTACAAAAGTGTTTGGGTTTTGTGGCATGTGATGAGTATGTTACATTTTATTCTGCATATGTAACACTCCCATATAGGCTGTCTCCTGACCAGCAAATCAGATGGTAAGGATTTATCAATGAATAGGGTACCCATCATTAAATCAGTACCTTGGTTCATTGGCCAATAACAGACAGACTTGTCTGGGCTGCTGGTATAGCACGGTGCACTCTCTCTGGCTTCTGCTTTTGTGTCACCGTGTTGTACACTAATTATTCCACCACTGTACATACTTGTACATACTTGTAAATACAAGATTGTTAATATTTGGTGAGGGGAAATACAAGTCATATGCTATTGTTGAGTTTCGCTTGGTCCACTTGAATCCCATTACGACCAGGTATGCAGGACGTACTATACCTGTGTCTGTTCCTTGATGTTGGTGAGGGGCTCTTGATTTAGGGAATTGGATCTATGCTCCAGTTCCCCAAATTAAGCCTGAATGCCTTCCACATACCCCCCCAGGCGCTGTATAATCCTCCGGGTTTAGCGCTTCCCCCTTGATTGTAATAATAATAATATACCTGTGTCTGTAATAGGTTATGTTACTGATAAAAGTACAGCTTTCCACAAAGGGATACAATTGTCTTCTGGATGTTTGAACTTCCAGTTGTCATGCGTGTGCTCCTGGAGATCAACGTGAATAAAGTACATAACAGTTATGAGGAAATTCAGAGAAATCAGTTAACCTGACTTTAAGTCCAGGAGATGGGAAGTATGGTGCCTGCACCCTAGATAGGGGTGGGGAACTGCAGTTCAGCAGTTCATTTAAAATGTGTTGTCTGTGTACTTTTGACAAGACAGCTATTGAATGAGAGTAAACAAATTTCCTTTTATCAATCACCCTACCTTTGTGGGAGACAGTAAGCGAGATGAAAAAAAGAACAATCCTTAAGGAAGTATTGAGCAAAAAGACAAACGGCCATCAGACAGTAACAGCAGGATAACTTTCTGACATACCAGAGGAAGGCAGGACAGGAGGGCTTACAGCTGACTCACTCACATGAATATGCAAATTATACCGACTCTTCTCACAGCAATTTACATATGAACAGGTTAAAGGGAATAGGGAAGGGAGGATAAAGAGCAGAGGGAAAGCTGTCTAGTAAAAAGAATCCAATATATTGAATTCATAGGTAAGCACTAAACCTTCAAAGTCATTTAGTGCCTTGGGAAATGGGAGGTAAACTTGTTTGAGAAAGAGGAAAGAGAAGACACATATAATTCCTTGGCTCAAACTCCCTCCCCCCCCCCCCCGACCTGCATCAGAGATAGAGGGATGATGGAGACCAGTATAGCTGGTCTCCGTCATCCCTCTGACACTGACGTAACAGTACTGTAATTGCAGAACTGTCATACACTGAGCTCTATTATAACACTTATTTATATGAAGACCTAAACTGTAAGGTTTATGAGACAACTTTAAGTAATTATGTTAAAAACATACGTTAAACCCAAATGGGTCATACAGTTGCTGATCTTTGAATGTTGTGATCAAGACAGGGTTCTGAAAGAACATACTCCCACAGCCTTCATCAATCAAGAATTGTTACCTACTCTCACCTACCACTGTTATTCTCTGTAGTATTCAAAAACAGGTAAAAAAAAAAAAAACTTATTAGCTCATGAGGGTATCAGTAGTTTTATTATTTTAATATTACAGTGGACCCCCGGCATACGATATTAATCCATTCCTGAAAGCTCATCATATGCCAAAATTATCGGAAGGCGAATTAATTTTCCCCATAAGAAATAATGGAAATCAAATTAATCCGTGCAAGACACCCAAAAGTATGAAAAAAAAAGTTTTACCACATGAAATATTAAGTTTAATGCACACAAACTGAAGAAGACATGCACAGTTAGTAGTACTCTACTAACAATAGAATACATGACACTTACCTTTAATGAAGATCTGGTGATGATTGATGGGATGGGAGGAGGGGAGAGTGTCGAAGTTGTTAATGTTTAGAAGTTGAATCCCCTTCCATTAGGACTTGAGGTAGCAAGTCCTTTTCTGGGGTTACTTCCCTTCTTCTTTTAATGCCACTAGGACCAGCTTGAGAGTCACTGGACCTCTGCCGCACAACAAATCAGTCCATAGAGATCTGTACCTCCCGTTCCTTTAAGATTTGTCTAAAATGGGCCACAACATTGTCATTGTAATAATCACCAGCATAGCTTGCAATAGCTGTGTTAGGGTGATTTTCATCCATAAAGGTTTGCACACATTTCCTTAATTTTTGAAGTAGGCACAATGGATTCCACAACTGGCTTAGGCTTCTCAGGGTTAGCCCCAAACCCTTCAAAATCTTTCTTAATTTCCATACTAATTCTCACCCTTTTTACCACAGGGTTGGCACTAGAAGCTTTCTTGGGGCCCATGGCGATTTATTTTGCAGAAACAAGCACCAAAAACACTGTGATAATATGGAATGTACCGAATGTATGCTTAGATGCGAGCACTGTGGCTGGCTTGTAAACACTGGCACGCATGGGGCAGTTTAGGCCACACATGGACGCGTCCCAGACGAATTGCGTGTGGCGGGTTTTTTAACGAGTGGCGAGGCAAAATTTTTGCATTAAAATGTATTGTATACCGGATTTAACGTATACCGATGCCATCGTATGCTGGGGGTCCACTGTAATTGTTATTTATTTCCAGCTGGCACTGGACAAGCACCTAAAGTCAGTTCCTGATCAGCCGGGCTGTGGCTCGTACGTTGGTTTGCGTGCAGCCAGCAGCAACAGCCTGGTTGATCAGGCTCTGATCCACCAGGAGGCCTGGTCACAGACCGGGCCGTGGGGGCGTTGACCCCCGAAACTCTCTCCAGGTAAACTCCAGGTATTATTATTACAATCAAGGGGGAAGCGCTAAACCCGGAGGATTATACAGCGCCTGGGGGGGGATGTGGAAGGCATTCAGGCTTAATTTGGGGAACTGGAGCACAGATCCAATTCCCTAAATCAAGAGCCCCTCACCAACATCAAGGAACCTTCCTTGAGGGGAAACTCCAGGTAAAAAGCACTAAACCTGTATGGCTCATTTACTGTTGCTTAACTGAAGGGTGCTGTTGTTGGGGAAAAGAGATGTGGTGTGTGATCTGATATAAGAAAGCAGAATTCAAATTTGGTTGAATAAGTCAGTTTCAATCAAGTCAAATTTTTATTACCTCAACAGCCATCTCCCACCAAGGCAAGGCAACTCAAAAAAAGAAAATACATGCACCTTAATTCATGCAATTATTGTCTTTCAGAAGTGTAAAAACATCAAAATTCAGATTACCTCCAAATGCAACATCTCCAACTCACTTTCAGTGTGGGCACTGCCCTTCCCATCTCCAAGACTTATGTCTTGCTAACTAGTTTCCCCGAATCCCTTCATAAAAGTTACTTTGCTCACATTACAACAGAATGTCTATTAAAACCCACTCATTTCCATTCAGTTCTAATATTCTCACAAGCCTACAGGATGCTCAGGTTCCTAAAACTTGAAGTGACTTTTATCCCCCTCCCTCCAGCCATTCCTGGAATGACCCTAAACTCCTCCTACCTCCCATCTTAGATTTACACATGCTCTTTATCAATCTATCCCTTTCCATGCCCAAACCATCTCAATCCTTCATCAGCTCTCTGAATTAAACCCTTGGTCACCCCAGATCACCAAATTTCTGTTTCAAATTCTCTGTATGATATTCACAGGTGCGTGTATGCACCTGGAGAAGAGAGGAATGCAGAGGAGAGAGAGAGATTTTGGGAGATGTTAAGTGAATGTATAGGAGCCTTTGAACCAAGTGAGAGAGTAATTGTGGTAGGGGACTTGAATGCTAAAGTAGGAGAAACTTTTAGAGAGGGTGTGGTAGGTAAGTTTGGGGTGCCAGGTGTAAATGATAATGGGAGCCCTTTGATTGAACTTTGTATAGAAAGGGGTTTAGTTATAGGTAATACATATTTTAAGAAAAAGAGGATAAATAAGTATACACGATATGATGTAGGGCGAAATGACAGTAGTTTGTTGGATTATGTATTGGTAGATAAAAGACTGTTGAGTAGACTTCAGGATGTACATGTTTATAGAGGGGCCACAGATATATCAGATCACTTTCTAGTTGTAGCTACACTGAGAGTAAAAGGTAGATGGGATACAAGGAGAATAGAAGCATCAGGGAAGAGAGAGGTGAAGGTTTATAAACTAAAAGAGGAGGCAGTTAGGGTAAGATATAAACAGCTATTGGAGGATAGATGGGCTAATGAGAGCATAGGCAATGGGGTCGAAGAGGTATGGGGTAGGTTTAAAAATGTAGTGTTAGAGTGTTCAGCAGAAGTTTGTGGTTACAGGAAAGTGGGTGCAGGAGGGAAGAGGAGCGATTGGTGGAATGATGATGTAAAGAGAGTAGTAAGGGAGAAAAAGTTAGCATATGAGAAGTTTTTACAAAGTAGAAGTGATGCAAGGAGGGAAGAGTATATGGAGAAAAAGAGAGAAGTTAAGAGAGTGGTGAAGCAATGTAAAAAGAGAGCAAATGAGAGAGTGGGTGAGATGTTATCAACAAATTTTGTTGAAAATAAGAAAAAGTTTTGGAGTGAGATTAACAAGTTAAGAAAGCCTAGAGAACAAATGGATTTGTCAGTTAAAAATAGGAGAGGAGAGTTATTAAATGGAGAGTTAGAGGTATTGGGAAGATGGAAGGAATATTTTGAGGAATTGTTAAATGTTGATGAAGATAGGGAAGCTGTGATTTCGTGTATAGGGCAAGGAGGAATAACATCTTGTAGGAGTGAGGAAGAGCCAGTTGTGAGTGTGGGGGAAGTTCGTGAGGCAGTAGGTAAAATGAAAGGGGGTAAGGCAGCCGGGATTGATGGGATAAAGATAGAAATGTTAAAAGCAGGTGGGGATATAGTTTTGGAGTGGTTGGTGCAATTATTTAATAAATGTATGGAAGAGGGTAAGGTACCTAGGGATTGGCAGAGAGCATGCATAGTTCCTTTGTATAAAGGCAAAGGGGATAAAAGAGAGTGCAAAAATTATAGGGGGATAAGTCTGTTGAGTGTACCTGGTAAAGTGTATGGTAGAGTTATAATTGAAAGAATTAAGAGTAAGACGGAGAATAGGATAGCAGATGAACAAGGAGGCTTTAGGAAAGGTAGGGGGTGTGTGGACCAGGTGTTTACAGTGAAACATATAAGTGAACAGTATTTAGATAAGGCTAAAGAGGTCTTTGTGGCATTTATGGATTTGGAAAAGGCGTATGACAGGGTGGATAGGGGGGCAATGTGGCAGATGTTGCAAGTGTATGGTGTAGGAGGTAGGTTACTGAAAGCAGTGAAGAGTTTTTACGAGGATAGTGAGGCTCAAGTTAGAGTATGTAGGAAAGAGGGAAATTTTTTCCCAGTAAAAGTAGGCCTTAGACAAGGATGTGTGATGTCACCGTGGTTGTTTAATATATTTATAGATGGGGTTGTAAGAGAAGTAAATGCGAGGGTCTTGGCAAGAGGCGTGGAGTTAAAAGATAAAGAATCACACACAAAGTGGGAGTTGTCACAGCTGCTCTTTGCTGATGACACTGTGCTCTTGGGAGATTCTGAAGAGAAGTTGCAGAGATTGGTGGATGAATTTGGTAGGGTGTGCAAAAGAAGAAAATTAAAGGTGAATACAGGAAAGAGTAAGGTTATGAGGATAACAAAAAGATTAGGTGATGAAAGATTGAATATCAGATTGGAGGGAGAGAGTATGGAGGAGGTGAACGTATTCAGATATTTGGGAGTGGACGTGTCAGCGGATGGGTCTATGAAAGATGAGGTGAATCATAGAATTGATGAGGGAAAAAGAGTGAGTGGTGCACTTAGGAGTCTGTGGAGACAAAGAACTTTGTCCTTGGAGGCAAAGAGGGGAATGTATGAGAGTATAGTTTTACCAACGCTCTTATATGGGTGTGAAGCGTGGGTGATGAATGTTGCAGCGAGGAGAAGGCTGGAGGCAGTGGAGATGTCATGTCTGAGGGCAATGTGTGGTGTGAATATAATGCAGAGAATTCGTAGTTTGGAAGTTAGGAGGAGGTGCGGGATTACCAAAACTGTTGTCCAGAGGGCTGAGGAAGGGTTGTTGAGGTGGTTCGGACATGTAGAGAGAATGGAGCGAAACAGAATGACTTCAAGAGTGTATCAGTCTGTAGTGGAAGGAAGGCGGGGTAGGGGTCGGCCTAGGAAGGGTTGGAGGGAGGGGGTAAAGGAGGTTTTGTGTGCGATGGGCTTGGACTTCCAGCAGGCATGCGTGAGCGTGTTTGATAGGAGTGAATGGAGACAAATGGTTTTTAATACTTGACGTGCTGTTGGAGTGTGAGCAAAGTAACATTTATGAAGGGATTCAGGGAAACCGGCAGGCCGGACTTGAGTCCTGGAGATGGGAAGTACAGTGCCTGCACTCTGAAGGAGGGGTGTTAATGTTGCAGTTTAAAAACTGTAGTGTAAAGCACCCTTCTGGCAAGACAGTGATGGAGTGAATGATGGTGAAAGTTTTTCTTTTTCGGGCCACCCTGCCTTGGTGGGAATCGGCCGGTGTGATAATAAAAAAAATAAAAAAAAAAAATATTCACACCACACATTGCTCTTATACATGACACATGACATTTCCACTGCCACTAGGCTCCTTCTCACTAGAGCATTCAAAACCTATGCCTCACACCCATGTAAGTTTTGGTACCACTACTCTGGCACTAAATCCCTGCAAGTCACTCAGAGCTGAATGAAAACTAGGTACTGGAGGGATATTAAGTGTGAAAGGAGAAAGTACAGTAATAGTTGGTTTAATAGGTTGGTTCCAGTTAGGAAATCACAGTCTGTAGTAATAGTAGTGCCTTCAGAGATAGGCAGCTAGTGTGCTATGGCACTGAAGGTGTCAAAACTGAAAATAAGATTTGTTTCACTTTCAGCACAACCCCAGAGTCCTCAGAGAGGTACTCAAGAGAGAAGAGAAGACACAATACATTGTCAGGGCTTACCAGAATAAGAAGGGTCAACTGGGGTTATCTGTTTTTGTTATTTTTTATTAACACATCAGCCATTTCCCACCAAGGCAGGGTGGCCCAAAAAAGAAAAACTGTCATCATCATTCACTCCATCACTGTCTTGCCAGAGGCATGCTTACACTAGTTATACAACTGCAACATTAACACCCCTCCTTCAGAGTGCCGGCTCTGTACTTCCCATCTCCAGGAATCGAGTCTGGCTTGCCGGTTTCCCTGAATCCCTTCATAAATGTTACCTTGCTTACACTCCAACAGCATGTCAAGTCCTGAAAAACATTTGTCTCAATTCTCTGCTGTCTAACATGCTCACACACACTTGATGGAAGTCCAAGCCCCTAACACACAAAACCTCCTTTACCCCCCCTCCCTCCAACCTTTCCTAGGCCAACCCCTACCCTGACTTCCCTCCACTACAGATTTATACACTCTTAAAGTCATTCTACTTCATTCCATTCTCTCTACATGTCCAAACCATTGCAATAACCCCTCCTCAGCCCTCTGGATAATAACCCCCTAATAGGGTCATACAGCATTGGAGGGCAGGGAGTGATGCAGTATCATAGTACAAGCAAGGGTGGAGAGGACAACAAGGGTAGAGTTAAGAAGGGCAATAAATAAATCGGTTGCTGTCAAAAAGTCAAAGAGGGAGTCTGTGTCAAAGGTGGGGATCATCAGCAACAAGGGAAGATAAAGTAAAGGCATTAGAATGGTGATGATGTCAGAGGAAATTCTGCATGCTCATTGATAGAATATGGGAAATTGAAGTTGGGGCCATCAGCAACAAGGGAAGATTAAGTAAAGGCATTAGAATGGTGATGATGTCAGAGGAAATTCTGCATGCTCATTGATAGAATATGGGAAATTGAAGTTGGAACCAGACAATTCTCACAAAGTGAAACATAGTGCCGCTCCATGAGATACCCATGAGTGAGACGGGGGTGCCCAATGCGAAGATGGGAGTGTTGTCTCCCAACCTCAGCATCAATGACAAGAAGAAGGCCAGAAACCTAAACTTGGTTTGGCAGAACGTACTAATTTGTTATGAGGCATATCGGACCAATGTTGTTGCCAATGGTTGTGAAGGTGGTTAGAGATTACAGCAAACTAGTCTGAGAATGGAGGTCATGTACTGCAGACTGCACAGCAGACTCTGCCTGCTCATTGCCCTGATCATAAACATAACCAGGGACCCAACAGAAAACAATTTCTTTATTTTTGCGAGTAATGCTGCACAACCAAAGCTGTATACGAAGAACTAGGGAATGCATTGAATCAAAATTTTTAATAGCTTGCAAAGCACTAAAGAAATTTGAGATGATTACAGATGTTGAGGTAGGCAATGAGAATTGCTTACAATTCACCTGTAAAAATGCTAGCCGAGTCTAATAAATGACCTCGCACTACACTGTCCAGAAACACTGCTGCAAACCCGACACCATCGAAAGATTTAGAACCATCAGCGTACACTGCATCGGCATGAAAATGAGACTGGAAGTGATTAAGAAAAAGAGAACGAGAAGCAACTGTAAGTACAGTGGACCCTCGAGTTTCGTAAGCCTCAGGTTTCATAAATTTTGCCTTTTCCAAAGTTTTTTCGTCAAAATATAGCCTCGCAATTCATAATTTTCTTCGGCATTCATCGCTCGTTCGGAACACGTACAAGTGGCCTCCCAGGGTCCACTGCACACAAAGGTGCCCCACACGCCATTCCCAGTCAGTGTGGCATTGTTTACTGGCAAGTGACCATCACCCCACGCGTTCATATGATACATTTTGTAATATTCAATTCTTTTTTGTGCTTGCAACTTCTAAATAAGCCAGTATGGGCCCAAAGAAAGCTTCTAGTGACAGCCCTATGGTAAAGAAGAACGTGAGAAACACAGTAGAATTCAAGGAAGAAATCATTGCAAAATATGAAAGTGGCATGTGTGTGTGGCCCATCTTGCCAGGATGTATGGGAAGCCCCATACAGCCATCACTTCCATTGTGGTGAAGAAAAAGGAAATCAAGGAA